>NW_027186067.1:0-16231 GCF_028583685.1 Petaurus breviceps papuanus | reverse complement strand
AGGGTCACATGTGTCCTTGAGGCCACAGCTTCCCCACTCCTGCATCTAATCTATTATACATTCTTGGTTATACATTTTTCTTACAGAAATAAGATTATACATTATGGTCTTTACTCGTAGTGTATTACACTTTGAGATCTCTGATACAAGGACTTCATAAGATAGAATATAGTGAAAAGGTCAATCAGTCACTAAATAACCACTTATAAAGTGCCTACCACGTACCAGGGACTATGGCCTGGGAAGACAAAGATGAAAAAGAAAGTACCTGTACTCAAGGAGGTTATGATCTAATGCGTAAAGACAACACATAGAGAAAGAGGATAAAAAAACATCAAAGCAATCCAAATGTGCCCACAGAGTTCCTCAAACAATTGTAACAGCTGTGCTATGTCACTCTATACTTTCTTCAATTAATAGGATCAAGAAAGGTCTGTGCTCATGTAGCATTCCCTCTGTTCTACTTTCAGAAATAAATGAGAGAATGGAATGGTGGGGGTTGGGAAAGTACCCCTCATGAAGGCATGATGAAGCCCTTAGGAGTGCAGCAGGGGGACAGATGAAGAGATGATTAGCCTGGGCTCCCTCCTTACAAGGAGGTTCTGGAAGAAATTCAGTAAGAGCTTGTGAATGTTAACTAAGTTTGAATATTCTATGTCATATTTGTCCTTAAGTCTAGAAAATTACAAATTGGGATTAGCATGACAAAGAAACAAAGGTTTCATCTCACATCCTGCAAATTGGTCAAGATGACAACAGAATGGAGCTGTGAATCAATTCATCAGCTTTGGAAAACAATTTTAATTATGCAAAATAAAATGACTAAAATGTACATACCAGTTTACACAGAAATTGAACTTTGATTGCTTCTACCCCAAAGTGATCATCAATAATAAAAAAGCCAGTCCCTATAGACATAGTAGCACTTTATCTGGTAGCAAAGAATTGGGAACAAAGTGCAAGCTAATAAATTAAAGAACAAATTGTGATATGTATATGTGTCATGGAATTTATTGAGTTATAAGAATAAAAAATAGTCTGAATACAGAGAATCATGGAAACATTTGTAGGATCAGATGAAGAGTGAAGTAAGCAGAGCCAAGAAAACAATATATTCAGTGAATACAACAAAGTAAACAGAAAAAAAAATGATTAGAAAATTTTAAAAGTAAATGTTGCAAAATTATAAATGATGAGCATCGTTTCAAAGAAGAAATTTGAGAACACTGCCAGCTCACTACTTTGCAGAGGTAGGAAGAACATAGGTGTGGTATTTTGTACATATTTTCACCTTTTTCATGAAGCTAAAAAAAAAAAAGATACAATTATAACCAACAAAGATGTCCACTATCACTACTATTATTGGATAATAATGCTACAAAAGTGAGTGATAGCAACAGATAAGAAAAAGAAACTGAAGAGATAAAGGAACAAAATATTTGCCTTTTGGAATGACATTATGGTTTAGTTAAAAAATCCCAGCAAGTCAAACTAAAGGAACTGAAATATTAATTTCAGTGAAGAGTAGGATACAAATTAAGTGCACCTAAATGATCAACATTTCTGTACATTTCCAACAAAAGACCAGAGAAAAAAGATAAATTCCATTTAAAAATATCTATAGGGTGAAAAATATTTGTGATGCAATGTACCCAAGATAAAGACAAAGACTACATGTATGTAACCAAAATTCTACATAAATACATAACCTAAATAAGTGGACTAATATTAATTAAATCTTCAAGTCAATTCAATATCATAAAATGACAATACTACTTAAATTCATGAACTTAGTTACAATACCATTTAAACTAGCTTTAAATTAGATTGGTTTCAATAGCTAGAAAAGATAAGAACATAACTCCTCTGAAGGAACAAAACATCAAGGATTTTAAAGGAACAGTGAAAAACTGTTGGAAGGAGGGAAGGGGGCTTGGCTGTTCCAGATCTCACACTATATTATAAAACAGTAATCAAAATTATTTGGCACTATTTAAGAAATAGAGAAATCGATTAGTGGGACAGGTTAGGAACACAACGTGTAGACACACATGAATCTTGTAAACTAGTGTTTGATAAATATTAAAGACCTTTGCTACAAGAGTAAACAAAGATTACTCCCTAAAAAGCTCTGAGACAAATAGACAAATGCTGAAATCAACTTTGGGTAAAGTATCTTTTAACCAGGAGTGCACAAACATGTGAATGTCTGTGCATAGATAAGAAGAGGTCTGTGACCATGAACAGGAAAAAAAATAATGTACTCGAGTTTAAATTTGGTATTAACTTCAATTATGAATTTAAAAACAAATTCTGGCAAGGAATTGACAGAATAAGAGGTACATGATACAGAAAAACATTAAGAACCCTTAGTGTAGAAGAAGAGGGACCAGTACAGCAATGAGTTCAGATACTATCATGGACAGTAGGAAGGATATAGTTGAAAATTCAGCAAAGGGGACTGAGATATAGCAACCAGAGAGATAGGGGAACCTGATGGGTACAATGTAAAAAAAAGAAAGAAAGAAAACTAGAGAGGAGAATGTATGCTGGAGAAGATGGTGATCTTCAATGTCACTCAGAATTCTGGGGGTGGAGGGGGTGCAGCAGGGAATAGAAAATCACAAAGGCTTTGAACTTAGAGCTTCGTGGAACTAGGCTATACAGGAACTGAGTTGAACAGGGAGACAAATTTCTCTCCCCTCCCCAGAGACTCTGCCAGTGAGATGACACCTGAAAGGATTTGGGGGGAATGTTAAAATGTTTGACATTTGAAATAAATATTATTCTATGAAAACTCATCTAAGTGAATAAATGGAATGACAGTTCTAGGGGGAACCTAAAACTGATGGAGGGAACATTATTAGCAGGGACTTGAGTCAAACCCAGATATTCAACCTCTCTAAACCCCACCACTTTGAGAGGTTTGGGGGAGGGGCAAAATGTAATTTCCCTGCCTATAGGGGAGTGGGATCACAGAGTCATTGTTATAATTGGATTATACATTCAGTGAAATCTAGAAAGGACCTCAGAAGACATTTAGCTCAACACCCTCAGTTTATATATTAGCAAACTGAGGCCCAGAGAAGTTATTTGCTTCCACCAGGTCACACAGTCAATAGGCTTCCATGCTCTATCCTTCCTCAATTTAAACATTAGGACTGTATTGGACTCATAAAAAGGTTTTGGTAGAGTGTTGTTTTCTTTCTCCATTAAAAAAAATGTTGCTTGTTTTGTTGGGGGAGGGAGCAAAATTTGGAGCTCAAAATCTTTTAAAAGTGAATGTTGAGCTCCTTGCGAGGGGCGGAGCCAAGATGGCGGAGTAGAAGCACGACCTTCCCGCGGCTCCGGCTTCCACCCTCCCCAATCCATGTAAAAAGGGGACTCTAAACAAACTTTGGAGCTGCAGAACCCACAAAATGACACAGAGAAGCTAACCTCCCACTGAGGACAGCCCGGCAGGATGGCAGGAATCGCAGCGCAGCGCTCTGGGAGCTAAGTCCAGCACCACACCGAGGCTTTACCCCAGGGCGGGCCTGACCAGCCCCCAGCCAGAGGGACTCCAGATCAGCAGCAGCTGTGGCCGTTTCCTGATTTATCAATACATAGATGCGAAGGACAAGGTGAGAGGCCAGTGCAGTCTGGACTTTGGGACCCAGGAAGTGGGAGTTCGTGGCTTTTACCCCCAGAGCGAGAAACCGCTGAGACGCCCGCACAGCCTGCCAGTGCCACGTGGCGGCTTCAGCTCCTGGCCTACAGAGTGTAGGGGGACCAAGCACCAGTCTGAGGGGTCATCGCTCTTGCTTTAACCTGCTTGGATCTGGATTGCAGTCTAGGGTGGAGGTCCTGGGGTGTATGTCCAGCTTGCCAGAGCGTGTGGAGACCTCAGAGAGGGCACCCATCTAATACCTCCAGCAGCTGAGAAAACCCCAGCATTTGGGACGAAAAATCCCCTGTCTGGTGTCAGAGTCCTACTGTGGCAAAAAGCCCAAAAGTCAAATCATTGAGTGGCAAAATGAGCAGGCAAAGGAAACAAAGCAGACAGAAGATTCCAACATTACACTCCAATTTTGGGGATAAGAAGGAGCAAGGCATGGAACAGGAGGAAAACAGTGAAGTCAGAACTCCTGCACCAAAAGCTTCAAAGGAAAATACAAGCTGGTTACAGGCCATAGAGGACCTTAAGAAGCAGATAAGAGAAGTGGAGGAAAAATTGGGAAGAGAAATGAGAACAATGCAAGAAAATTATGAAATGAGAGTCAACAGCCTGACTGAAGAAAATAATACCTTAAAAAACAGACTGACTCAAATGGCAAAGGAGGCTCAAAAAGGCAATGAGGAGAAGAATGCCTTAAAAAGTCGAATTTGCCAGATGGAAAAAGAATCTCAAAAGCTCACTGAGCAGAATCATTGCTTCAGAATTAGATTGGAGCAAATGGAAGCTAATGACTTTATGAGAAATCAAGATGCTGTTAAACAGATCCAAACAAATGAAAGAATAGAAGGCAATGTGAAATATCTCATGGGAAAAACCACTGACCTGGAAAATAGATCCAGGAGAGATAATTTAAAAATTATTGGACTGCCTGAGAGCCATGACCAAAGTAAGAGCCTAGAAATCATCCTCCAGGAAGTTCTCAAAGAAAACTGCCCTGATGTTTTAGAACGAGAGGGCAAAATAGAGGTTGAAAGAATCCACCGATCACCTCCTGAAAAAGATCCCAAAAAGAAAACTCCTAGGAATATTATAGCCAGGTTCCGGGATTCCCAGATTAAGGAGAGAATATTACAAGCATCCAGGAAGAAACAATTTGAATATTGTGGAAACACAATCAGGATAACCCAGGATCTGGCAGCTTCTACACTGAGGGATCGAAGGGCCTGGAATGTGATATTCCGGAGGTCAAGGGACCTGGGATTAAAACCAAGAGTCACCTACCCAGCAAAACTGAGTATCATGTTTCAGGGGTAAATATGGTCATTCCGTGGAATACAGGACTTTCAAGCATTCTTGCTGAAAAAAAAACAGAGTTGAATAGAAAATTTGACATTCAGATACAAGAAGCAAGAGAAGCATGAGAAGGTAAACAGGGAAAAGAAATCATAAGGAACTTATCAAAGTTGAACTATTTTTTTTTAAGCAATCGGGGTTGAGTGGCTTGTTCGGGTTACACGGCCAGCTGTTGTTTCTGGGTGTGGTGCTGGGTGTCTGGGCCCGGATTTGATCTGGGTCATCCCGGCACTGGAGCTGGTGCTCTTGCTCGCTGAGCCACCTGGCCAAAGTTGAACTATTAACATTCCTACATGGAAAAACAATAATTGTAACCTATGAAACTTTTCTCAGTAGTTGAAGGGATTAGAAATATATATATATATATATATATATATATATATGTCTTTATATGAGGGTATGTGGGCATATGAATACATATGTGAATGTGTGTATATATGTTTACAGGTATACATAGATAGAGGGCACGGGACCAATTTAACAGGAAGGGATGATACTTAAAAGGTGAAATTAAGAGGTGAGAGGAATATAATGAGAGGAGATGGAGAGAGACAGAGTGGAGCAAACTATCTCATACAGAAGAAGCAAGGGAAAATGGTTACAATGGAGGGGAAGAATAGGAAGGCAAAAGGGAATAGGTCAACCTTATTCCTATTGAATCTGGCTTGAGAAGGGAGGGAAATACACACTAAATAGGGGATCTCACCCTCCAGGAGAATAGGGGGGGAAGGGGATGTGAGGGGGGATGATGGAAGGGAGGGCAGGCTGGAGGGGAGGGAATTTGGAAGCACCCACTTTTGAAAAGGGACAGGATCAAAGTAGAGAATAGAACAAGTGGGAGGTGGGATAGGAGGGAGGGAAAAATAGTCAGTCTTTTACAATACATGTACTATGTTATTGTTTTGCATTAGCCGCACATGTACAGCCTATACTGAACTGCTTGTCCCCCCAGTGGGGGTGGGTGGCAGGGGGTGAAGGGAATGAATCTGGAATTGAAAGTTTTAAAATCAAATATTCAAATATATGGGTGTGTGTATATATATATATACACTATTATTAATACCATCTTACATGTAATTAAGAAAAAAGATATACAGGCACTGAGGCATAGCGATCCACTGGAAAAGTTGAAACGGGTATGGGAGAAAATATGGGAGAGAGCAGATTTGAGATGGGGATATCCTGTGGGACTGCTGTTTTGGGGGGATGGGTGGGGGAAAAACAGGGAGAAAATTTGTAACTCAATCTGGCGGAAACGAATGATGTAAATCAGCAGTTAATAAAGCATTTAAATTAAAAAAAATTTAAAAAAGTGAATGTTGAGGGGCAGCCAGGTAGCTCAGTGAGTAAGAGCACCAGCCCCAGTGTCGGGATGACCTGGGGATCAAATCCGGGCTCAGACAGTTAACACCCACCCAGAAACACCTGGCCGTATAACCTTGAGCAAGTTACTTAACCCTAATTGCTTAAAAAAAAAAAGTGAATATTGAAAACTATCTTCACATGTAACTGAAAAAAATATTAAATGTTGAGTAAAAATAAACAAAAACAAAACACCAAAAAAAAAAAACCAAACAACAATCTGATCCTCCTTCCTACCAAAGCACTTTTTAATATGATTTACACCTTTCCTGTCCCTTGGCTCCAAAGCTCGGTACCTAAATTCTTTCATCTACTGCTACTGGGCTCCTCAGACAAGATGCCCCATGTCCCAAATTCAGGCATTTTCCCTGACTACCCAATGCCTGGAATGTTCTGATTCTTCACCTCTGCCCTGACTTCCTCCCAGTCCAAACTAAAAAGATATTTTCTAGAAAAAGGCTTTCTTAAATTTCCATTTCCTGTTGCCTTTCCTTTCTAGATTACTTCACCTGTTATCCTGTAGATAGCTTGTTTATACATAATTGTAAGCATGTGTAATATAATGCCAAAAGAAAGGCAACTTCCCAGGTTCAAAATACCAGCATAGGTGCTCTCTATTTTATTCAGTGACAAACCAAGAACAGAGAAGATCAAAACATGACATCATTCAAAATACAGCATTTACTAAGTGTGATTAAATAATCTCCAAGTACTACCCCACCCCAGGATCTTCCAATCATTCAATCAATTACAAAGTCCCTGTTCTAAATACTACTCCACCCCTAGGCTATACCTTAATTAAGTCCACCACAAAACCCCTCTTCTCAAATGGAGATTAGTTTCCAAACATAGGTAAAGTACCTTCATTTGTCAATCACAGAGCACAATAAGGTCAAAAGTTCCCCACCTCCTGGATCACAATTGAATCTACCCCAGAGTTACATCAAGTTTAAACACAGCACTTAATACCCAAATGGAGGTCTTTTCTTCATCTTGACATGAGGCAAGTTCTCAGCAATCTTAGTTCCTGGAGAGACAAGGCTTAGCAAGGCCATAAGATACATTGCCAGTCCCTTCATGAATTTATCCTCTGTCTGTAGAACAGCCCTAGAACCCCTGAACACATTAGCAAAGCCCTCTCCCAGGATTTCTGTAAACATACAACAAGAAAATCCTTCTTCAGGGCTTCTGAACCAACAGAAAGGCTCCCAGACCCCTGCAACAACAGTACTGTCCCTCACCAGTGGACAGTATTCATTCTGTCTGCAGGACAGTCTCCAGACCCCTGCAACAACAGTACTGTCCCTCACCAGTGGACAGTATTCACTCTCTGTCTGCAGGACAGTCTCAGGGCTTCTTAGCGAACAGCCAGGTTCCAGGACTTCTTCAACAAAAGGACTGTCTTTCACCAGTGGACAAATCTGGCAAAACAACATCAAAACAGACAGACAAAGTACCAGCAAAACAGCCATGTCTCCTCAGTCCTTGGCAGCTCAGGCGGCAGGTCTCAAAAGTCCAGGGCAATTCAAAGCGGCCACCAGCAATTCTCTTAGTCTCTCTCTCTCCACGAGGTGCTGCTTCCAAAAAGATCTTCCACCTCTCTCTTATCTCTCCAAATCTACATCACCAGCTCCTCCCAGTTCAGGACTTTCTTTTCACATCAACAAGCCCATCCCACAGGTGGGATTAACAAACTCTGGGTTTTAATACAATCAATTTGAAAACCAAGCCAATACAGGGGAATCTTTAATTGCCATTACTATCACAGCATGTTATCTCCCAAATGGATTGAACTCCTTGAGAGTAGAGATTGTTTTGGAAAATCCTTCCTGGACCAAGTATATAGACAAGTTACTTGGGGGGGGGGAGGCGGCACTTCATAAATATTTTCTGACTTACTGACCAAGCTATCCTTTCCTTAATTACAAAACTCACTATGAACAGAAGTTGAGGATAAAGTCACAGATGACAGAATTGAGGGGATGCTCCATTTTCAACTCTCAGTATTTTGGGCATATAAATGCAGGAGATTGATGGCCAAGTCATTTTATTTCTGGGAGGAATTTTGTACTTTTATCTTGTTCATTTCTGTTTATTACCTTTTGGTATTTGATATATTTAAAGAAATTCTCTCTATATATTTTTTTTCATTTTCCTTTTTTCCCTGTTTGCTAACCTATTAATAAACTTAGGTTTCAGGTAGAATTTATTTACAAGAAAGAGAATATATATATGTATATATGTGTGTGTATATATATTGTATTGTATGTAATACATATATATGTATATAAAATAACACACACCTATAAATTTTTTTAATCTGGGCAACCCTGATGGGTCCCATACCACAATCATTGAGCCCCATTCCCAACTGCTAATATGAAGGGTTGCTGACATCATAAAGCATCTGTCCTGGGAGTGGACAAAGCAGTTAAGGGGTTGTCAGTCCTGATCAGAGGACAGTGAAGAAGGAGGTGTAGTATCTTTGCTGATCAAAGGATTTTGAGTTCTAACTTTTGGAAGGTGATATTTTGGTGAACTTTTTTCCAGAGACCATTCTGGAAATTTTGGTAAGTGCAGCTTTTCTAATATAATAATATATCTATATTGTCTAATATATCTAATATAAAATAATATTTTAATAATAATATATTGTCCCACAAACCTCTTACATTCAGTAAATCCCAAACTGAAATCTTTATCTTTCCCCTCTCTCACTAGGAGAAAAATAATCTGTCTTCCTACTAAGTTTTCTCTCCCTCTTTCTTTAGTCATCCCAACTAATAAACTAGTTGTCTTCCTTAAGTACTAAGAACTTCTTTTCCTTCTCCATCTAGTCATGTCACAACCTATCTGTTGACATTACATTGGAAAATCCCTCTCCTTTTCTCACACTGCCAAAACCTTAGAGGGGATCTTCTTCTGGAGCCTGGATTTTTGCAGCAATGGGCTGATTATTCTACTTGATTCAGGTCTCTTCCCATCCCAAAACTTTCTCCACTCAATTGTCAAAGTAATCCTCCAGAAGATATTTTTTTCTTTGGGAGTTCGTTGAGGGCTTGTTCAATTTCTTTTTCTGCGTTGAATTTATTTAAGTATTTTAATTCCTCTTCTGTTAATCTGGCCAATTTATGTTTTTGTAAATATTCATCCATTTCACTTAGGTTGTCAGATTTATGGGCATGCAGTTGGGCAAAATAACTCCTAATTATAGTTTTAATTTCCTCTTCATTGGTAGTGAATTCACCCTTTTTGTTTTTGATACTTGTAATTTGTTTTTCATTTTTTGTTTTTTAAAATAAAATTAAACTAAGGTTTACCTAGTTTATTATTCTTTTTTCCACAAAACCATCTTTTAGTTTTATTCATTAGTTCAATAGTTTGCTTAATTTCAATTTTATTAATATCTCTTTGATTTTCAGAATTTCTAATTTGGCATTCAATTAGGTTTTTGTTTTGTTTTTGAGAGGAGGAGGCAAGGCAATTGGGGTTAAGTGGCTTGCCCAAGGTCACACAGATAGTGAGTGTGTAAAGTGACTGAGACTGAATTTGAACTCAGGTCCTCCTGACTCCAGGGTCAGTGCTCTATTCACTGCACCACCTAGCTACCCTAAGGATTTTAAATTTGTTCTTTTTTAAACTTTTTTAGTTGCATGCCCCATTCATTGAACTCCTCTTTCTCTATTTTATTTATGTAAACATTTAGAGATATAAAATTTTCTCGAAGAACAGCTTTGACTGCATCCCATAAATTTTGATATATTGTCACCTTATTGTCATTCTCATTCAATGAAGTTACTGATTTTCTCTATGATTTGTTGTTTGACCTACTCATATGCCTTAGGATTAGATTATTTAGTTTCTAATTAATTTTTAGTTTTTCTTTCCATGCACCTTTACTACATGTAATTTTTATTGCATCATGACATGAAAAGGATGTATTTAATATTTCTGCCTTTCTGTATTGAATTGTGTGAGTTTTGTGCCCTAATATATGGCCAATTTTTGTGTCGATGCCATGTACCACTGAGAAAAAAGGTATATTCCCTTATAGCCCTATTCAATTTTCTCCAGAGGTTTACCACATCTAATTTTTCTAAAATTATATTCACCTTCTTAACTTCTTTTTTGTTTATTTTGTGGTTAATTTATCTGGTTCTCAGAGGGGGAGGTTGAGGTTCCCCACTGGTATAGTTTTATTTCTTCTTCTTCCTGTTACTCCCTTAACTTCTTCTCTAAGAATTTGGATGATAATACCATGTGGTATATATATATATATCTTTAGTTTTGATGCTACTTCACTGTCTATGGCACCTTTTAGCAGGATGTAATTTCCTTCCTTATCTCTTAATCACATCCATTTTTGTTTTTGCTTTGTCTGAGATCAGGATTGCTACTCCTGATTCACCTGAAGCATGATGCATTCTGTTCCAGTCTTTTACCTTTACTCTGTGTGTATCTCTCTCCTTAAAATGTGTTTCTCGTAACCAATATATTATAGGATTATGGTTTTTAATCCATTCTGCTATCCACTTCCATTTTATGGGAGAGTTCTTTCCATTCCCATTCACACCTCTGATTGCTAACTCTGTCTTTCTTTCCATCCTTTCCCACTCCCCAGTTTGTTTTTCTCTCTCCTTTCTCCCTTTCCTCTCCTAACCACTAGTTTGTGTCTGACCACCACCTCCCTCAATCTGCCCTCCCTTATATCAGCCCCCACCCTTTCCCCTACTGGTTCTTCCCTTCCTTCTGCCTTCCCTACTATCCATGTCAGTCTCCTTTCTTTCTCCTTTCCCCTCCTACTTCCTATAGGATAAGGATTTCTGTACCCAATTGCGTGTATGTTATTCCCTCTTTGAGCCAAATGTGATGAGAGTAAGGTTCAAACAATTCTCATCTCCCTCCCTTCTTTCCCTTTTTGTAATAGATCTTTCTGCCTCTTCATGTGTTTTAATTTACCCTTTTCTGCCTCTTCCTTTCCTCTCCCATTACAATCTTTTTCTAACCTCTTAATTAATTGTTTTATCATCACAGCAAAGTCAACTTATGTCCACACCCTCTGTCTGTGAGCCACACCCTTCTAAATGTCATAATAAAGATACACTTCTCATGAGTTAGAAGAATTATCTTCCCATGTAGGGATGTAAACATTTTCACCTTATTGTATTTTTTTTTCTTTTCTGTGTAACCTTATGCTTCTCTTGAGTCTTGTATTTGAAGATTGAATATTCTGTTTAGCTCTGATTTTTTCATCAGTAAAGTTTAGAGGCCCCTTATTTCATTGACTAAACACCTCCTTCCCTGAAAGGTTATGCTCAGTTTTGCTGGGTAGTTGATTCTTGATTGTAATCCATGTTCCTTTGCCTTCTTGAATATTATATTCCAAGCCCTCTGATCCTTTAATGTAGAAGTTGCTAGGTCCTGTGTAATCCTGACTGTGCTTCCATGATATTTAAATTGTTTCTTTCTGGTTGCTTGCAGTTATTTTCTCCTTGACCTGATAATACTGGAATTTGGCTATGATATACCTTGGAGTTTTCATTTTGGGATCTCTTTGAGGTGGTGATCAGTGGACTCTTTCAATCACTATTATGCCCTCTGGTTCTAAGATGTCAGAGCAGTTTTCCTTGATAATTTATTGAAAGATGCTGTTCAGATGCTTTTTTTTAATCATGGTTTTCAGGCAGACTAATAATTCTTAAATCATCTCTCCTGCATCTGTTTTCCAGGTCAGTTGTCTTTCCAATGACATATTTTACATTTCTATTTTTTCATTCTTTTGATTTTGTTTGACTGATTCTTGATATCTCATATACTTATTAACTTCCACTTGCCCAATTCTAAATTTTAATGAATTGCTTTTTTTTCAGGTGGCTTTTGTACCTCCTTTTCTGTTTGGCTAATTCTACTTTTCAAGGAGTTCTTCTCTTCAGTGAGTTTTTGTATGGCCTTTCCCATTAGACTAATTGTATTTTTTAAGGAACTGTTTTCCTCAGTCAATTTTTGTTTTTTTCTAAGCTGTTGACTCTCTCTTGCGTACCTCTCATATCTTTTCCCAGTTTTTCTTCTACTTCTCTTATTTGACTTTTAAAATCTTTCTTGAGCTCTTCCAAGAAGGTATTTGGGCTTGATACCAATTCATATTCCCCTTTGAGGTTTCAGATGTAGGTATATTTACAATGTTGTACTTTTCTGAGTTTGTGTTTGAGTAATTCTCAATGGTCATTGTTCATTTTTGCTTCTTCTTATTTGCCTATTTCCTCGATTTTAAATTTGAGTTCTACTGCTGAAGCACAGGAGGCACTTTCCCAAGCTTCTTGTGCAGGGGGTCAGGGCTGGTTACTGGCTTTCTGTGCTGGGGCATCAGGTGCTGGCAGCTGGGGACTGTAGGCAGCCTACCTGGTGCTGAGCTAGGGTCCTAGTGGTGGTACCTCATGGGTGTTGAGGCCAAATGGGGTTTTTCTCCACTTCCCTAGGGCACTGAAGAACGTGGAGGCCTGGCTGTTGGAGGACAACTGCCCACCCTAGAGAGTGGTGAAGTCTGGAGGACTGCTGCTGGAGGATGTCTGCCTGCCAGGGGATGCACCAGAGCATGGGTAGGTCTGTCTGGTGGGGGATGCCTGCCCTCCTAGGGCTGTGCTGGCACATGGGGTGGTTCACTGAGCTGGATTCTGCCGGTTCCTCTGGAGATGCTACATACATGGGGGGCAGGGTTCTGGTTTTGACATTTGCCTGCTCTGCCTCCATGGGGCTCAGGATCTCCCACTTGCTTGCTAAGGTGGGGCTTGCTACTAGATTCCTAGGATGCTTCCTCTCTGGAGTGTGCTTCCCTTTACCCAAGTGATAGGGACTTTTTTGCTGATCTTCCAACTCTCCCAGACTAAAAGACTATTTTACCCCATGTTTCCACTGGTTCTGCTGTTTCAGAATTTTTCTGGGGTGCTATTTTCTGTTTTTTTTAGAGGTCAATAAAGGTGAGTGACTTTTATTTACTGCTTATTCCACCATCTTGGCCTGCTGGAAGTCAAAATCCAACCTTTGCTTTCAATAGGCAATGGAGTTCCAGGAAACTGTGAATGATTATATGAAGTGACACTACAGATTAAATAGACTATTGTAGATTCACCAGGTCACATGTTACTTATACCATTGTGCAACTCAAAAACAAGCTGCTTTAGGACCAATACTTTGTTGCTTTTCTCTGATTCCTTAGCATCTCTAGAGACACTTTATCCCTATTCACTATGAGTTAGGAAGTAATTATATAGAAAGTTTTAGATTTCAGCTCCCTTTTTCATTGAGAATTGACAATTATTGATTTATGCTATGCTGACAAATACTGCTTTTTTGTTGGTAGTGGTGTTCTTTTGGTAAGACCACAGCAAGGCATCAGTGCAAGAAGACTGCAGTGAAATCTATGTTCCTCCACTAATTCAAACAATCAACAACTCCTTGGAGACCAATTACCCTAGGGAATTGCTTGACATTTCTTATTGCTCTAAATGATTGTGGATTCACATTTGAACTTTCTATCTTAGATTTTTATTGGAGTTGAAAGGTAGCTAGGTGGCCCAGTGGATAGAATACTGGAAGACTCATCTTCATGAGTTCAAATACAGCCTCAGATACTTATCAGCTGTATGACCCTGGACAAAGGCACTTGAATCCTGTTTGCCTTAGTTCCTCATCTGACAAATGAAGTGGAAAAGAAAATTGAAAATCACTCCAGTATCTTTGCCAAGAAAACCCCAAAATGGAAAATGCAAAGTTGAAGATGACTGAAAATACTGAACAACAATGATAGATTAGGAAAACATTTGTAGATCATGCAGAATAAATGTTATTTATAGCATTCTAGGAATAGAATGCAGCTCCTTGAGGCAAATTATGTCTTATTAATAAGTGCTATTGATCACAAAGTTCTCACATAAAAAGTATTAGGTTTCAACACTTCTTTACATTGGGAATTGGTTGTAATAGAATTACAGTTATGATCATTCATAATTTATCCTTTCTTGTTATTAGTTTTGATCTTTTAGTTAAGGATATCAGTCTGAGGAATTTCCAGTATGGAAAATTCCTACCTTAATTTACCCATTGCATAACACTTCAGAAACTTACTGTTTTAGGACTTTTCTGATATTTCAATTTTTTCAAAATTATTTTCTTTTTTTTTTTTTTATCATATTGACTAAGGGCCTTGGGGTTTTTTGCTTTTTTGGACAGCAGTTGGGGTTAAGTGACTTGCCCAAGGTCACATGGCTAGTAAGTGTTAAGTGTCTGAGGCCAGATTTGAACTCAGGTTCTCCTGACTCCAGAACTGGTGCTCTATTCACTGTACCATCTAGCCACCCCAATTTTATTGTTTTTTTTTTCATAAAACCGGCTCTTAGTTTTATTTATTAATTCAATAGTTTTCTTAATTTCAATTTTATTAATCTCTCCTTTGGTTTTCGTTATTTCTAATTTAGTATTTAATTATTTTCAATTTGTTCTTTTTCTAGCTTTTTCAATTGCATGCCCAATTCATTGACCTCCCTTATCTCTAATTTATTCATGTATGCATTCAGGGATATAAAACTTCCCCTAAGAACTGCCTTTGCTGCATCCCAAAAATTTTGGTATGTTGTCTCATTATTGTCATTCTCTTGAAGGAAGTTACTGATTGTTTCTATAATTTCTTGTTTGACCCACTCATTCTTTAGGATTAAATTGTTTAGTTTCCAATTAGTTTTTAGTCTATCTTTCCATGGCCCTTTATTGCATATGATTTTTATTGCATCATGATCTGAGAATGATGCATTTAATATTTCTGCCTTTCTGCACTGGATTGTGAGATTTTTATGCCCTAGTACATGGTTGATTTTTGTGTATGTGCCATGTACCTCTGAGAAGATATATTCCTTTTTAACCCCATTCAGTTTTCTCCAGAGATCTATTATATTTAGCTTCTCTAAAATTCTATTCACCTCCTTAACTTCTTTCATGTTTATTTTGAGGTTAGATTTATCAAGTTCAGAGAGGGGGAGATTAAGGTCCCCCACTAGTATAGTTGTGCTATCTATTTCTTCCTCTAATTCCCTTAACTTTTCCTCTAGGAATCTGGACATTATGCCACTTGGTGCATATATGTTTAGTAATGATATTGCTTCATTCTTGATGGTGCCTTTTAGCAGGATATAGTTTCCTTCCTTATCTCTTTTAATTAGATCTATTTTTGCTTTTGCTTTATCTGAGATAAGGATTGCTACCCCTGCTTTTTTTTTACTTTAGCTGAAGCATAATATATTCTACTCCAGCCTTTTACCTTTACCCTGTGCATATCCCCTTGTTTCAAATGTGTTTCTTGTACACATCATTTTGTAGGATTATGGTTTTTAATCCATTCTGCTATCCACCTCTGTTTTATGGGAGAGTTCATCCCATATAATACCTGATCTGTGACTGTATCCATCAAATATTTCTTCCTTTCCTCTGAAGTGAGGAGTATGATGAGTTCTGTCTTAACCTCAGGTGGTCCTCATCCAAATTTCATTCTAGGTTCAAAATATCCACATCTAATTTAGGTACTTAGAATAAGACATAGTTATGCAAACAAACTGAATAGCAAACGTACACAAGTTTTTGGTCTTTCAAAAGGTTCAAGTAGCAATTATGTGCCAAGAAAACACAAATTTGCAAAGATAATATAAATTCACAAAGAAATCTAAATGGAGTCAGAGGTTTGTTTGAAATGTGATGGGACATTCAAAAGTGAGGGTACAAATGGATCCTAAAAATTCTGTGATCTGCTGAACATAAAAGGAGTATCATTCATGTCCAGTAAAAGAAAGGGGAAAAGGAAATTAATTTTTTTTT
>NW_027186066.1:0-15463 GCF_028583685.1 Petaurus breviceps papuanus | reverse complement strand
ACTGTCCTTCACCAGTGGACAGTATTCACTCTCTGTCTGCAGGACAGTCTCAGGATCTCTTAGCCAGCAGCCAGGTTCCAGGACTTCTTCAACAAAAGGTCTGTCTTTCACCAGTGGACAAATCTGGCAAAACAACATCAAAACAGACAGACAAAGTACCAGCAAAACAGCCATGTCTCCTCAGTCCTTGGCAGCTCAGGGGGCAGGTCTCAAAAGTCCAGGGCAATTCAAAGTAGCCCTCAGCAATCCTTCTCAGTGTCTCTCTCTGCCTCCATGAGGTGCTGCTTCCAAAAAGTTCTCCTGCCTCTCTCTTGTGTTTCTCTAAATCTACATCACCAGCTCCTCCCAGTTCAGGACTCTCTTTTCACATCAACAAGTCCATCCCACAGGTGGGATTAACAAGCTCTGGGTTTTAACACAATCAATTTGAAAAACCAAGCCAATACAGGGGAATCTTTAAATGCCATTACTATCACAGTATATTCTCTTTGTCCTCTGAGGACAGAAGTTGAAGCAACTAGTGGAGGCTACCAAGAGGCCAATTTTGGTTTGGTGTAGAGAGTTTGGCCTGAATACTGCAAAAAGGAGAGCTGTCCTTTATGAGGAAGAGAAGAAAACATAGAGTTGCCTAGCTTGAAGTTCAAGGCATAGGGCAGGAAGAGGCCCATGCAGCCTACAGCAGCTGTTAACCTGGCAGAGTGTAAAACAGAAAGTCCATTCATGAGTTTCCCTTTACTTGTGGTCTTGGGAAGTTCCAACAAAAAATCCCTCTGACCTCACTGGAGTTTCTGTACTGTGGTTTGGGGGCAAACAAATCATATCTTTGTTTCTTCTGTGCTCATGCACGTTATTAGACTACAGGACCTTGAGAGGAATGATTGTCTCTTTAAGGGACAAGGAAATGAGACATTTTAAAACATTTCTTCTCTCTTTCACCATAAAACCCATTCCTTTGATTTAATCACTTAGAAGAATATTCCCTTTACTTTAGTCATTTGATCATAGCAGCAAAGAATCTCTCAATTTCCAAAATCACAGAATTTGAAAATTAGAAATGACCTCCGCAGCTTTCTATGCCAAGCCTTGCCTGAATAGAAACCCTATTATGACAAACCCATCAAGTTGTCATATAGTCTCTGAATCTCCAAGAAGGGGGAACCCATAATTTCCTGAGGCAACCCATTCTGTTCTTGGACAGCTCTAATCTTAATAACAGTAAACTTGTATTTGCCTCTTTGACACTTCCACTAATTGTTTCTGGCTGTGCCTTCTGCGATCAAAAAAAGTCAGCCTAAGCCCTCCTCCATAAGATAGGGGGAGTCTGAATTTGCACGTTTACTGTTGTTGGCTCTGGGACCAAACCAAACAAATATATTTCCTCTTCCAAATGATAGTCCTTCGTATGCAGCTATCTTGACACCATCACTGCCCCTCTTCCCCCACCTTACTCCCTGTCTTTCTTCTTCCAAGCTTAGTTCTTTCTTCCATGCTTAGTTCTTTCAACTGACATTTCAAGACCTGTCACCTGCCTAGTTCTTCTCTTCTAGACATATTCCTTTTTGGCATGTTGATGTCCTTTTTAAACCATGGTGCCTAGTGCTCCAGTGAACAATACTCCAGATGCAATCTGATGGAGGACTGTCACCCTCGTAGGACTATCACCTCCTTATTCCTGGAAACTATGCTGCTCCTAACAAAGCTCAAAAATCCATTTACTTTTTTGGCTGTCACACCACATTGGTGACACATGTTGACTTGCAGTCCATTAAAACCCCTGATCTTTTTTCAGAACAACTGGTGTTTAACCATGCTTCCTACTCATGTACTTATGAAGTTGGGGTTTTTTGGTATCCATTTATTCCTATTGTATTCCATCTTATGGATTTCAACCCAATGCTCTAAGCCTATCATAATTTTTTCTACCTTTTAATTATGATTCTGTCATCCAGTTTGTCAGCTGTCCCTCTCAGGTTTATGTCATCTACAAATTTCATGAGTTAATAAGGATCATTTAGTTCAATCTGAACCTAAAAAAGCAGTCTCTTTTACATAGTTTCTAACAATTGGCCATCTGTCCTCTGCTTGCAAATATAAAATGATGGGGCGGCTAGGTGGTGCAGTGAACAAAGTGCCAGCCCTGGAGTCAGGAGGACCTGAGTTCAAATCCAGGCTCAGACACTTTTAACACAAAGATTAGCCATATGACCTTTGGCAAGTAACTTAACCCCAATTGCCCTACCTTCCCCCCTCCAAAAATCAAAAGAAAAGAAAAGAAAATATAAAATGATCAGAAGCTTATTACCTTCTGAAGTATCCTTTTCCACTTTGGAAAAGATCTAAGATTGTTTTCCTATGCATAGAGCCTCTATATACTTCAGTTTAATTGCCACCCATTATCCCTTGGTTCTACCCTGCAATGGGAATGTAAATTTTAAAGATCTTCCCTGCCCCTAGGCTAAAGTGCACCTGGAATCTGGGGTGGGAGGCTTGTTTTTCAGTAGATACTTTTTGATTGGCCAGTGGGTCAATAAGGTTGTTACATTCTCTGAGCCAGGAGAAGGCTATATAAGCCCTGATGTGTAGCTTTGTTTTGGGGCTCACTTTGAGAAGTGTTCTGTGATTTGATCTGGATTCTGGGAAGCCGTTATCCAGAGCCCCCCGGCTTTGAAAAACCCAGATGTTGAAACCCAGATGTTGATTGGGTATGGATGTAATGGTTGGACAGTTTGGAAATCTGTCTACTTGATCTGTTTCTCTGACTTGATAATTCTGTCTGTATACTTTGAAGTTTGGGGAGCTGACCTTTTTCCCCTGAACGAGGTAGACGATATATGTTTGACTGATTAAAGTAAATATTGTTAACCCATTTTGAGTTGCTTTCCTTTAACAAAGCAGATCCAAGAACCTGTGTTGGCAGACACCCTGAGGACGCTTGGGGAGCTTGCTGCTACATACCCTCAGGACCAAACAAAACAAACCTAATCCTTCTTTAACATGATACTCTGAATATTTTAAGATAACAAAAACATTCCTTCTAGTCTTTTTAGGATTAATATTTCCAGTTCCTTTATCATCTTATTTCCCCAACTTTGGACATTTCAGTGTCCTTTCTAAAATACATTTCCTAGAACTAAACACAATACTGTTGATATTGTCTCACCAAACCACATTTGAAATACTGCATTTTTGGAAGAAGCTAATACATGGAGGAGTTTCAGTAATTGGCCCGATTGCAGGAAGGTTTGAAACAATACCATATTGCCTTTTAATAGAATGCATAAGCAGGTAGGCTAAACTACCTTCCAAGTTAGTAGAATGTGTACTCCTTGTGGGCAAGGACTCCCTTACTATTATTTTTATATCTCTGGAACTTAGCTGCTCCATTTGTTATTGTTTTTCAGTCATTTTATTTGTGTCTGATTCTTTGTGACCCTGTTTGGGGTTTCCTTGGCAAAGCTATTAGAGTGGTTTGCCATTTCTTTCTTCAGCTCATTTTATTTACTTATTTATTTATTTATTTATTTTTGTTTTTGCTTTTTCCCTCCCACTTAACAATATTTTATTTTTTCCAATTACACATAAAGACTGTTTTCAACATTCAGTTTTATAAGATTTTGAGTTCCAAATTTTCTCTCCCTTCATCCCTCCCCTTCCCCACCCCAAGAAACATGCAATCTGATATAGGGTATATTTGTACAATCATATTAAAAATATTTTCTACATTAATCATGTTCTGAAAGAAGAATCAGAAAAAAAAAGAAAGAGAAAAAAATAGTATTCTTCAGTCTCTCCATATGAGGAAACTGAGGCAAACAAGGTTAAGTGTCTTGCCCAGGGTCACACAGCTAGTAAGTATCTGAGGCTGGATTTGAACTCAAGAAGATGAGTCTTTCTGACACTAGGCCCAACTCTCTAACCACTATGCAACCTGGCTGCCCTAGCTGCTATATAGCAGGTACATAATAAATGCTCAGATGGTTGATTGATTCCAGGTTTACCATTACCCAATTCTGAGAATCTCTTTGTGATGCAAAGGTTCTTTTTTAATATCGAGAATGTGATGATTTGAGATAGCAGTTGGAGGCTGTATATTATGGGGGAAAGAACCTTGAATTAGGTATCAGAAGACTCAGGTTCAAGTTCCATCTCTGCTATTTACAAGCTATTTTTACCTCAAGTAAGTCACTTTACCATTCTGAGCCTCACTTTCCTGCTCTGTGAAATGGAAAGAATACTTTTATTACCTTCTCAACAACATATTTCTGTGAGGAAATGCTTTATAAATTGAAAAAATGCTATAGAAATATAAGCTATTGCTAGTTCTTCTTTGAAAGGTTATCATTAGTGCCAAGATCCTCTTTCTTTTCATGTTGCCCAGGGGAAGACTCTTATTTGATCTATCATATTCTTTATAGTACCCAAACAGATGGGGTAAATTTAAGTTACACAAATAATGGAGTAATTTCCAGTGCTGAATTTTAGTAAAATATTGCTCAATGATAATAAAACCCTTTAGTTGGGTTGTGTTATTCAATATTTCTCTGCTGATGGCCCAGAAGGAAGCTGAGAAGTATATGAGTGTGTATGTGTGTGTGTGACTGTTTTAACTTGATAGATTTTCCTTCGTGTTTGTTTAACTAAGAAAATAATTCAATATTTTCTATAATCTGGCCTCAACCTATCATTATTCCAGTCTTATCTTTGACTACTTACCTCATGTAAACTACCCCTTCGGTGAAACTGGATTATTTACCTTTTGTCATACCTTATGATTTTTTTTGGCCACCCTGACTTTGCTTCTATAATTCATTGTTCCTGCATACAATGTAGTGCAGTGGAAAGGACTTTGGCCTTGGAGTGGATAATCTGGATTCTAATCTTGAATCTGTCACCTTTGGCAAATAATTCCACCCTGGCCTTGGTTACTTCACCTGTAAACAAGGAGGTTGAACTAAAATGACCTCTAAAGGACCCTTCTAACTCTAAGTCTCTAAACCAATTTTCCTGTAAATTTTCTTTCCTTTCCTAACTGCTCTTCTCTGTTATTCCTCTTTCATTATCCTTCTCCCTCTCCACCTTCCCCTGCTTCAAATGTAAAAGAAGAGGTCGTACTCTTTTAAGAAAGCAGGTTTGTAGTAAAAAGAGCCCTGAAGTGAGGGTCAGAGTTTAACTCATTTTGGCGAATATTGCTCAAGTACGCATTCTGCACAAATACCTTTCTGAGGATACACTATAAAGTAAAGGAGATAGCACTCTAATGGAGAGGGCAAGAGAGAGGAGGGCAGACATGCACATAAACAACAGTGATGCTTGGGAAAGTGAGATACATGCAAAGGACAGGGATTTTAGCTTGCCATGAATGAGGGAGGGATGGCAAAGATGAACTGGGGCATGGGACACATCATAGTTGTATTGGAAGGACTGTCAAGTAGAGGGGAAATTAGGCTTACTTTGCTTGCCCCCAAAGGGGAGAATTAGAAGGAATGGTTAGAAGTTACAGAGAGGCAGATATCCACTTGATTTAAAGGAAAAACTTCCTAGAAATTGTTCCTGTCCAAAGGTCAAATGTACTGGCTCAATAGTTAATGAGTTCTCCCCCACTGAAGTTCTTTAAGCAGAGACTACATAACTTCTTGTCAGGAATTTTCAGGTATAGGCAGGACTTCCAAGGTTCAAATCTAAGATTCTATGATTTTGAATACATTTTGAGGTCCAGGAGTGGTGAAGCTTACACAAATGCATTAAGACAGATCGGAAAAGGCATGAAAATAGGATATGGTGAATAGGTAATCTGGCCCTACCCACCAACTAACTCTGTCACCTTACTTTTCTAGCTTCCAGTTTCCTTTTCTACAAAACAAGGAACTTTGAGTGTATGATTGATAAGATCCCTTCCCACTCTACTTTTCTGTGATTCAGAATTACTAGTTTAAATGAATGTTGAACATGTGAAATGCCCTTTATAGACTAGGAATAACCTTCTCCATACAGACTTCTGTTCCCTTAGTTTAAATTGAGATTCCAGCCTATGTATATATAATCCAAGTCCCTTCCTCTTCATAAAACCTTTTTTTTTTTAAGAATTTGGAACTCAATTTTTTTTGTCATTTGTCCTTTGTTCTTTTTTTTAAATGCTTTATTAACTTCTGATTTACATCATTCGTTTCCGCCAGATTTTGAGTTACAAATTTTCTCCTTGTTTTTCCCCTACCCACCGCCCCAAAATAGCAGTCCCACAGGATATCCCTCCTCCAGTCTGCTCTCTCCCCTATTTTCTCCCATACCCCTTTAAACTTTTCCAGTGGATCTCTATGCCCCAGTGCCTGTATATCTTATTTCCCAATTGCATGTAAAATAGTATTAATAATAGTATATATATATATATATATGCACACACATATATACATATATATATTTGAATATTTGATTTTAAAACTTTGAATTCCAGATTCATTCCTTTCCTCCCTTGTCGCCCACCTTACTGGGAAGGTAAGCAGTTCAGTATAGGTTGTACATGTGTGGCTAATGCAAAACAATAACATAGTAGATATGTTATAAAAGACTGACTATATTTCCCTACCTCCTATCCCACCTCCCACTTGTTCTATTCTCTACTTTGATCTCATCCCTTTTCAAAAGTGGGTGCTTCCAACTTCCCTCCCCCCCAGCCTGCCCTCCCTTCCATCATCCCCCCTCTCATCCCCTTCCCCCCCTACTCTCCTGGAGGGTGAGATACCCTATTTAGTGTGTATTTCACTCCCTCCTCAAGCCAAATTCAATGGGAATAAGGTTGACCCATTCCCTTTTGCCTTCCTATTCTCCCCTCCATTGTAACCATTTTCCCTTGCCTCTTCTGTATGAGATAGTTTACCCCAGTCTGTCTCTCCCCTTCTCCTCTCATTATATTCCTCTCTCACCTCTTAATTTCACCTTTTAAGTATCATCCCTTCATATTAAATTGGTCCTGTGCCCTCTATCTCTGTATACCTGTAAACATATACACATATTCACATATGTATTCATATTCCCATATATCCTCATATATAGACATATATATGTATATATATATATATTTATATATATTTATATTCCCTTCAACTACTGAGAAAAGTTTCATAAGTTACAATTATTGTTTTTCCATGTAGGAATGTTAATAGTTCAACTTTGATAAGTTCCTTATGATTTCTTTTCCCTGTTTACCTTCTCATGCTTCTCTTGCTTCTTGTATCTGAATGTCAAATTTTCTATTCAACTCTGGTTTTTTCAGCAAGAATGCTTGAAAGTACTCTATTCCACTGAATGACCATATTTTCCCCTGAAACATGATACTTGGTTTTCCTGGGTAGGTGACTCTTGCTTTTAATCCCAGCTCCTTTGCCCTCTGGAATATCATATTCCAAGCCCTTCTGTCCCTCAGTGTAGAAGCTGCCAGATCCTGGGTTATCCTGATTGTGTTTCCACAATATTCAAATTGTTTCTTCCTGACTGCTTGTAATAGTCTCTCCTTAAGCTAGGAATTCTGGAACCTGGCTATAATATTCCTAGAAGTTTTCTTTTTGGGATCTTTTCCAGGAGGTGATCGGTGGATTCTTTCAACCTCTATTTTGCCCTCCGGTACTAAAACATCAGGGCAGTTTTCTTTGAGAACTTTCTGGAGGATGATTTCTAGGTTCTTACTTTGATCATGGCTTTCAGGTAGTCCAATAATTTTTAAATTATCTCTCCTGGATCTATTTTCCAGTTCAGTGGTTTTTCCCATGAGATATTTCACATTGCCTTCTATTCTTTCATTTGTTTGGATCTGTTTAACAGCATCTTGATTTCTCATAAAGTCATTAGCTTCCATTTGCTCCAATCTAATTCTGAAGCAATGATTCTCCTCATTGAGCTTTTGAGATTCTTTTTCCATCTGGCAAATTTGGCTTTTTAAGGCATTCTCCTCATTGTCTTTTTGAGCCTCTTTTGCCATTTGAGTCAGTCTGTTTTTTAAGGTATTATTTTCCTCAGGCTGTTGACTCTCATTTCATAACTTTCTTGCATTGTTCTCATTTCTCTTCCCAATTTTTCCTCCACTTCTCTTATCTGCTTCTTAAGGTCCTCTATGGCCTGTAACCAGCTCGTATTTTCCTTTGAAGCTTTTGGTGCAGGAGTTCTGACTTCACTGTCTTCCTCCTGTTCCATGCTTTGCTCCTTTTTGTCCCCAAAATAGGAGTGTAATGTTGGAATTTTCTGTCTGCTTCATGTGGTAAAAGTGTGAACTGTTTTATTTTGTAGAACAATGTGCAATTATGCCCAAAGAGTTTTTAAGCTTTCTATACCCTTTGATCCAGCAATACCACTACTTGTTCTGTTTCCAAAGATGATGAGGGAAAAAGGAAAAGAACCTGTATGTTCCAAAATATAGCTACTAGCTCTATGGTGACAAAGAACTGGAAATCACAGGGATGCCCATCAGTTGGGGAACAGCTGGACAAGCTGTGGTATATGATTGTGATGGAGTGCTGTGCTATAAGAAATGATAAACTCAATAATTTTAGAAAGATATGGATAGACTTGCATGAAATAATGAAGGACAAAATTAGTAAAACCAAGAGAACATTGTATACAGTAATAGCAGTATTGTTTTAAGAACAACTTTGAGTACTCAGGGTTGGGGAACCTATTACCGCAGGACTACATGTGGGCCTCTAGGTCCTCAAGTGTGGCCCTTTGACTGAATCCAAACACCACAGAACAAATCCCCTTAATTATAGGATTTGTTGTGTAAAACTTGGACTCGGGGCGGCCAGGTAGCACAGCGAGTAGGAGCACCGGCCCCTGTTGTCGGGATGACCTGAGGATTGAATCAGGACTCAGATACTTAGCACCACACTCAGAAATAACTGGTTGTGTAACCTTGAGCAAGTTACTTAACCCCAATTGCTTTAAAAAAAAAAAACTTGGACTCATTCAAAAGATTGTATCGTAGGACTTAGAAGGCCATGTGTGGCCTCGAGGCCACAGGTTGCCCACCCCTTGACTAAGTCATTTTGACTCTTATAAATACCCAGATTAACTACAAGGGATCTATAAAGGAAGACACTGTCTGCATCTGGAGAAACAGCTGATAAATCTAAGTGTGTATATAATGACTTTACATATACATAACACACACATCACACATATACACACACATACATATATAAATCTACCTATCGCTACTGGTAGCCATCTCTAGAACAACTTGGAGGAGATGAAAGAAAGGAAAAAAAGAGAAAGTTATATGATAACTTTATTATGTATTTAAAAGGAATAGCAAGTTGTACCTAATAGACTTGCAGTTTCATGTGCGATCATCTTTTTTTTTTATTCTACTATGCTATGGAAATACTTGTTTTATTTCTTATGCTCAGAATAAAATAAATTAAAAGAAAAAGAAAAGGAAAGCCTCTACTGAGTTTGAGAAGTTATTACTTGTCTTAAGTGACACAACTAAGAAATGGCAGACATGGTTAACACAGAAATTTATTCTGCATGACTAAATATACATGTAATAGGTTTTTACTTTTTCATTGGCTGAAGGAAAGGGTAGGGGGAGGAGAAAATTTGGACTGGAAAAAAAAAGAATAAAAAAATCTTTGCTTTAAGAAAAAAAAAATTAAAGAAATGAAACAGATTTGTTCATTGAAGTTTGAAATCACTCAAAGGGCTGCACTTGAGGACCTAGAGGGCCACATGGGGCCTCAAGGCTACAGGTTCCCCACCCCTGTTTCTGTGGTACATTCCTCATCTGAAATTCTATCTTCCAACTGGATCACACTGCCTCTGAGAGAAACAGGAATTATAAACTTACATAGGATAGTTGAATTAGATTTGCTAAATCTTAAAAAGTGGGATCTCTTATATTGTTTTTAAAAACTGAGTATATGGCAGAACCAATTTGCAGTCTTTTTATTTAGAGACATTTGTAGTCATTTTATTTCTCCTCTATCTGTCCTGTTTCAGAACCTTTTTCTGTCAAGGGCAGGGGAATATCTTAGTGAGTTAACATCGTTAACTATATGACTCTACACA
Organism: Petaurus breviceps papuanus; assembly: GCF_028583685.1. Lineage (NCBI taxonomy): Eukaryota > Metazoa > Chordata > Mammalia > Diprotodontia > Petauridae > Petaurus > Petaurus breviceps. The sequence continues at coordinate 5,410 of NW_027186066.1, read as the reverse complement.
TCATTTCCCCTCTAAGCCCTATTTCCAAAATAGTGACATTAATACTTGCATTTGTTGTTTAACATGGTTGTTTAGAAAAAAAAAGTTTCATAGATCTCAAAGTTTTGCATAAACAAGTTATTATAATTATTTCATTCTAATAATTTTCAGAGGAAATGCAGATTTTTATTATTATTTAATTCTTCTTATCTTTACATTTCAATAGAATTCAGATAGAAACAGTCCTACCACAAGTTGCTATATTACCCTTATTCTTTTGTGTTCTGTGTTTTGCAGAGTATTTTACACAGATAAAATTTTTAGCTCCTTTTTTTTAGACTCTGAAAACATCTTCAGAGCAAATCCTGTAGCAGACAGGAAAACATTGCTTATATATACTTCTTCCTTTCCTATGAGATTTTGATTTCTTTTTCTAGATCCCTTGAGTTTGAGAAATTTTCATCAGTAATATCTTGTTTTTCTCATCTATTTTTGATGGAGTTCAGATAGGAATTATCCTGGTACAATTCATTGTTCTCCTATTTCTTTTATATTTAATGTTCTTTGGACCACTAGACAGTAAGATAAAATAATTGTATTTTGTAATTAAAGTATTGGGTTGTAAGTTCATCTTCTGTAGGCTTACTGGTAACATCTTTGAGATAAATCCAATGACAGATAGGACAATTGTGGAGTGATTTGTACCTTACTCTGTTCCCATATTATTTTTATTTCTTCTGCTGGTCTCTGGATTTGAAAGCTTTATATTCCATGTAGCTTGAGGATTACAAATGCTTGGTATGGTGACATCTATGTAAAATGTTACTCTGAAATTTTCATAGATCAGTGATGTGTCCAAGCAGTTTTGGGCAACAGTTTTATTTATGTTCATGATCCAGTTCCAGTATAGTTTATTTGTTGAATTCTCCAGAATGCTTTTGAGGTCTTGGTGTATAACACAAAGATTTGTTATTTCTTGGTCTGTGAAAGAATATGAACTTTCAGTGTATAATTCTTGCCACTTGGTTATGTTTTTCTAGGTATTCTGCGGGTGCAAATTTTTGCAACCTGTGATAATATGTTCTGCCCTTTCCTTGCAGAAGCCCAGTTGCAGGGCCTCTGCTGCTTCTTGCCTTCTCACCCCAGGGGCAGAGGCTAAACCTCACTTTCAGTCCCCCTGTTCCCACAAAGTCCATACTGACATTTTACTTTGTCTTTGGCATTTATGGATTGATAATTCTAGATATCACCACAGCTGCTAGTGATCCACTCTCCCGAGGTCCACTCCAGCTGCTGCTGGTCGGGGCCACCCTGAGGCTAAAACCACAGGCTCATGTGAGGCTGGGCTCAGCTCCCAGTGTGCTGCAGTGGACCCTTTCTGCTAACCTGCCAGGCTGCCTTCAGTGGGAGATTTGTTTCTTTCTGTCACTTTGTGGGTTCTGTAGCTCTAAAGTTTGTTTAGAACCACATTTTATAGGTATTTGAGGTGGTTATGGGGGGAGCTCATGGAGTTTTCCCTGCTTCTACACTGCCATCTTGGTTCTGCCCCAAGATCAGTATTTTCAGTTTGGGGATTTGTCATCTCTCAGTCCATAAAAGATAGTGAGCTTCTGATGTATAATTCCAGCCAGCTGTTTATGTCTTGCTAGAAATTCAGTAGGTGCTAAATATTTATTGCCTAAAGTGATCCATAGATTTTTACCATTTCTTGCACAATTTATATTGCTCTCAAAATCTGGGTTCCTTAATGATAACCCTTTTATAATTTCCGTTGACATTGGTCTTCTTCTTAATTGTCATTCAAGTCTCTACTTTTCTACAAACAAATCCATGTTACCTATTTTCTCAATATTCTTGGTAAACATATTAATTTAGTTCAATTGAATGCTACCCATTGACAACCTTTGGATTGCGTTCTTATATCTTAGCCGTTTCTTGAGCTTCATAGAATGGCAAAATACTTTTGGTTGCATTCAGCAAATTCTAGCAGATCCACATTTAGCTGTGTACTTTTATTGTCCTTTGTTATTGCTTAATGAAGTGATGCCCATGTGTTGCAAAAGCATTTCTGTATATTTTCAACTTTTTAAAAATCATGTGTTCTGAGAACATTGATTTTTATTATGATGGTTTCCCTTTGGTTCTAAGGGAAAAGAGTTGTCTGTGATTCTATACTTTGAGAGAGTGGGAAAGAACAGCTTTACAACTGCTCAATTTATGAATGTCAGAAGGCATTCTTACCAAGGAACATTCTTTTAGCACCATGGAGAGAACAAACTTCTTTGGGTTTTTGCTTGCTTACAGAATCAGGCCATGTTCTGATTCACAGAGGCAGCTTCAGAGGAATCGAAAAAGATTAAATTTGAAATTAAGAGACTGGAGTTCTAGTTCCAGCTTCACTGTGCATTTTACTAGCTGTATTATTTTAGGTAAGTTTGAGATATAATGTGTGCTAAAAAGATTATGGAACTTGGCGTCAGATGGTTGGGTTCATATCCCAGCCCTTCTAACTCTCTGTAACCCTGGTAACCTCTCTGAGTCCCAGTATCTTCATTGGCAGTATGAAGATATGCAATACTTCTTCTGTATTTTCCCCAGGGTTGGTATGAGCATCAAATTAGAGTATTAAATTAAAGAACTTTGTAAACTCAAAAGCCTCATATAAATGTCAGCAGTTATTATTATGCATTTTGAGCCATAGTAGGAGGTGACTGCTTTAGCTCCAAATCCTCTGATCTTATAACCCTAGGAGCTGTCTAGTCTTACTCTTTCATTGTTAGGAGGGGAAAATTGAACCCTGTTGAGCAGAAGAAACTTGTTCAAAGCTGTTCAGCACCTAGCCACGTCAGGGCTAGAATACATACGTGTCTTTTGATCCCTCCTCCAGTTCTAGTCTCCTTCACCACATTGCCTCTATGGTTCAATGGACTGAATTTGCAAACTAGTATTACTTAATGGAGTGATTATGTCAATTGTGTATGTAAATGTGTACTTAAACCTTTTTGTTTATCTGTGGGACTGGATGAGACAGGGTGTCCAATCAAATAATTCACCTGATTAGTTCAGCTGTGTACTTTAATGTCCTGTGTCCCACAAAACGAATGAGAAATAGAAATATTCCACTGGCCCAATTTACAAAGCCATAATGCTGTTTTACAACTTTATAATTATGACCATGGTTGCTTGCCTTTTTATGTAATTACATAGAAGGTCCCCTATTCTGACAGAGTGCTTTAGACACTACTTACAATCTCTGAGCCAATGTAAGATTATATATAGAACTTTCAGTTTTTGATTGATTACATTATTTTGTGTTCATTGAGATCTAAATAAAAGAGCACTGGCTTTAGAGTGAGAAGATCTGGGTTGAAATCTCATCTCTGATATAGTTATTATCCTGGGCTTCTGTTTTCTAATCTGTAAAATGAGAAGGTTAGACTAGTTGACTTCTGAGGGCTCTTCTAGCCCTATATCTGTGATCTTATGATTTCCTATTTTGAAGTCTCCTTTTCAAAACAAAGATGAGGAATATCTAAGTTATCTAAAAAATAATCAGCTTTCTTATCAGGACACACTTATCTGAGAGTTGAACATAAGAACTATTTATATTTCTTTATGTATTTATGCCTGCCCTTTTTGTTATTTTGAGATAGCCTTTAAAGCCTCTAGCTTCAGGGAGGTCCTTTAGGCAGCATTGTACAATGAAAGGAACATTGGACTTGGAGGTCGATTTAGGCTCAAATCTTGACTCAGAACTTCCTAGATATGTGACTTTGAATGAATCAGTTTTTTTTTTTCTCTGAGCTCTCATTACCTTGTCTTTAAACAGGGCATAGTAATCGCTGTCCTAGGAATTTTCAGTGATACGCTGAGTATCACATGAACATTGGCAGTGTGGAAAGTAGCATTGGGAGTCAGGAGGTCTAGATTCTAGTCAGGACACTTCTAGTAATTCTGGCAATTAACAAACCTCAGCCATTGTTTCATTCTGCATTTCGCCCTCTATAAAATCTGAAGGTTGTATAAAATAAATTGCAAAATCTCTTCTGTTACCACACTTCATTAATTCATCAAGCACCTATCTGACAAGCAGTGTGCTAAGTGCTGGGGATACAAAGACAAAAGACAAAAGACAGTTCTTGCCCTCCAGGAGGTAATATGCAAACTACTTTGTACAAATAAGCTGTATATAAAATATTCCCAAGAAGACGGTAGAGGGAAGGCACTAACTTTAAGGGAGATCAGGAAAAGCTTCCCATAGAAAGTAAGGTTTTAACTGGGATTTGATGGGAGCCAGGGAAGCCAGGAGACAAAAGGTGAGTAATATGAGAGCCTCAATCATGAGGGACAGCCATTGAAAATTCCTCGAGTCAGGAGATGAAATTTATTTCTTGAGGAATAGCAAGGAAGCCAATGTTACTAGACTGAAAAGTATATGGGAGTAAGTATAAAGAGACTAGTAAATTAGGAGGGAGGCCAGATTATGTAGGGCTTTGAATGCCAAACAAATGATTTTATATTTGATCCTGGAGGTGATAGGGAACCACTGGATTTTATACAGGAGGAGGTTCACATACTAAGACTTGCATTTTAGGGAGGTCACTTTGAGAGCTAAGTGAAGGATGGATTGTAGGAGAGAGAGACCTAAAGCAGGGAGACCAAATCAGCAAGCTATAGTAATAGTCCAAAGGTGAGCTGATAAGGATCTATACTTGAGTGGCAGTTTATATAAATAAAGTTCTATAGTTTGTATAAAGTTCATTAGTTTCAATAATGATGTACAATATATAAAATGCTCATTTACTCCTGTACTGTAACACCAAGGAAAGGCAACTTCCCAAGGTTCAGAATACCAGCATAGGTGCTCTCCATTTTATTCAGTGACAAACCAAGAACAGAGAAGGTCAAAACATGACATCATTCAAAATACAGCATTTACTAAGGGTGATTAAATAATCTCCAAGTACTATCCCACCCCAGGACCTTCCAATGATTCAATCAATTACAAAGTCCCTGTTCTAAATACTACTCCACCCCTAGGCTGTACCTTCATTTAGTCCACCACAAAGCCCCTCTTCTCAAATGGAGATTAGTTTCCAAACATAAGTAAAGTACATTCACTTGTTCAACCACAGAACACAAAAAGGTCAAAAGTTCCCCACCCCTGGATCACAATTGAATCTACCCCAGAGTTACATCAGGTTTAAGCACAGCACTTAATACCCAAATGGAGGTCTTTTCTTCATCTTGACAGGAGGCAAGTTCTCAGCAATCTTAGTTCCTGGGGAGACAAGGCTTAGCAAGGCCTTAAGGTACATTGCCAGTCCCTTCATCAATTCATCCTCTGTCTGTAGAACAGTCCTAGAACCCCTGAAAACATTAGCAAAACCCTCTCCCAGGATTTCTGTAAACATACAACAAGAAAATCCTT
>NW_027186065.1:0-12447 GCF_028583685.1 Petaurus breviceps papuanus | reverse complement strand
AAAGAAAGAAAGAAAGAAAGAAAGAAAGAAAGAAAGAAAGAAAGAAACTCTGTATGTTTGATATCTGGTACATAAAATGTGACTGACAACTTTTTTCATGCTCAGTCTGGTCTTTTGGATAGCTGTGGTCATAGCCATGGGGACTTAAAATAAAAAACAACAACAACAAATAGTTGCCCCTTGGAAAGTTCTCGCCACCTCCAGCTCCAGTTTTACAAAGACTATTCCCTCCTTTCTACAACCCTGCTGCATAACAAACCATTTAAAAGGAGATCTTATTCTTTAGCTTTTCCTAATATGATCTTTCCCTGTATTTGCCTCCCTGCAGTTGCCGTGGTCTCCCTTACCCAAAAATGACTTTGCATTTACTCTGTGTATATTTTATATTTCCTTATATGTTCACATATTTTTTTAGTATAATTTAAACTCTTTGAGGGCAGGCATTCTTTTATCTTTGTCTCCATATCACTTGCAACTAGCCTTGTGCCCGGCACATAGTAAACACATAATAAATGCTTGTGGAGCCACAATGTGCAAGGACTGACTTTGATAGACTTAGCTCTTCTCAGCAATGTAAGGACCTAAAGCAATTCCACAGGACTCATGATGGAAAACACCATCCACACCCAGAGAAATAACAATGGAGTCAGAATGTGAAGTGAAGCGAACTATTTTCTTTTTTTGTTTGCTTTGCTTTTTTCCCCGCTTTCTCATGGTTCCTCCCATTCATTCTAATTCTTCTATACAATATAACTAATGTGGAAAAAAAATGTTTAATAGGAATGTATATGTAGAGCCCATATCAGATTGTATGCTGTCTTAGGGAGGGGGGATGGGAGAGAGGAGGAAAATTTTAAAACTTATGGAAGTGAATGATGAAAACTAAAAATAAATAAATAAACTTTAAAAATAAATGTTGATTGAATGAATGAGCAATAAAATGGAACCTGAAATTGAAGAAAGGTATAAACTAATGGTTTGTCATTTTTAGCCATCTCAAAAAGCATTTGGAGTTTAATCACCTGGATAAAGATGCATGAAGTCATCAGAAATGACAAGATTTATGGGGATACAAATCTGGTGACAAGCATTTATTAAACACATACTGTGTACTAGGCACTTTGCTAAGTGTTTGCTAAGGGACGCTTTGCTGTAAATGGTGAACAATCACTCCAGAACAACTGCCTCTTTCATTTATGCCTTTATTATTCTGTATTATTCTTCAAAATAAGTCTTCAAAAATGTTTTTGGTTCACTTTGCATTTCTTTGCTGTCCAGGCACAATATATCTTTTTGCACCAATGCATTTTGGATCTTTTGTCAAGTAAAGGAAATCAACCCATCTGTTTTGTGAATTATTCAGCCCTTCAAAAGATGGACTCTTTGGATGCCATGGAAGGTAAACAGAGACAGGTTGTACCCAACTTATTTTCTTTCCCACCCTCACCCCAGCAGGTGCATTATTTAAAAATGAGCATAGTCTGACAAGCATTTAGGTGGTTGGTCAATGTAAACATGAATCCCTCTATTCCACTTTAACTCAAGTCACAGTGGAACCACTTATGTATGTTATACCTTCTCACCAAAATTCTTGAAATCATGCAGATTTAACTATGATTTCTGTCTTGTAACCTATCCTTTTATGTTTGTAGGTGATGTTGAGCTTGAATGGGAAGAAACCACCATGTAAATATTCTGACAAAAGATTACATCTGGAAGATTTTTTTTCATACCCCAGGGGCCAAATGAATTCCCCTATTAACCTGGATTAAAATTTACAATCTTAAAAACATCTTTTTTAAAATTAAAATTGTCACAAAGTGTTAAAGAAATAGAACAGTTGCTCTATGAAAACATCTAGGCAACAGTTTCTTCATTTAAAAAATTTGCACAGAATTACATATTCTGACTTTAAAACGAATGTGTCCTCTGAGATGTCCCAGAGTATGTTGCAGATCAACACATTTTTTTAAATGGGCCAAATGTAATGTGAAGTTATCATCCCCTTAGCATTAATATTTCACTGTGAATTCTCCCTGATTTTAAGTCCATGCTGTAAATGTTGATGCAGTGGTGGCCTTTTGACCTCCTGGGTGTTGACATTTCTTGTGGATTACTTCCAGAACTGTCATGATGATCTCTGTCTCAATGTATGTTCCTGGATTTTGAATCTTCTATTTTATGAGTCCTGGGATATCAACTCATGATCCCGAACAGCTGAACAGTCACCCCCTGACACTGCAGGAATTATTCAGCTTTTATACAACACACAGTAGCTCTTCAGGGACACTTAGTGCTATTTAAGCTGCTTTGTGATCCCCAGTTTAAAAAAAAATAGAAGAAAACAAAGAAGTGAAGAAAGAAAATGGTTCATCAATGTGTATAAAGTACCAAAGCATCCTTCAAACTAAACAGCTTCTGAAAATTTTCCATGAAAACTATTTTGTTCCATTTTAAAGTACAATGTAGAGTCGGTTTGTCTGAATATTGAACCTTATGAATAGACTTATCTGATTATTGTATATTTTTTGTGTATTCCTGTACCTGTTAATACTAACTTAAAAAAAGCAACAAACAAATGAACAACTGTAGTGTGATTCCAACTTGTAAACTATTGATGTAGATTAAGCAGTCTATTGTACTACCATGGTGCCAACAGGGTCTTAAAATCAGTTTGAATAGCATGGTCCATATTTCATTCTTTAGTATTGATTCATTGGGGGGGGAGGTGATGTTCAATGTCATACCTAGAAATGAAGAACTAGAACACAAAAGCAAACCATAAGGAGATGTGGAAAGAAAATCTATGTTTCTATGTCCTCAGTTTATTAGGACATGAAAAGAAACATAATAATTAGATTTTGAACTTCAGCATAGTTTTGTTAGTATACATATATTTCATTTGAATACTTAAAGCAAATAGTATCAACTTATCTAAACTCCTAATACTACTTAAATAACTCCCACATAAGTATTTGTTGGTCGACCTATTAATATAATTCTTAATGCAGATGACAGTCTAACGAAAGAAGTTTGCTACTGTGGTAAGACCCAAAATACTTTTGAAAATATTAATATAGCTAATACTGATTACCCATGTGTTTTAATATGTATATGATATATATAAAACTATCTAATGACTAATAAATATATTTTGTGATTTGGATTACTTTATTGCAAGTAGAAGCTGAAATTTTATCTTTTTTCTGTAAGGTGTTCAGTTTCATATTAAGTCATGAAAGCATAACTGGTCCATTGTTTCCCCCAAGACCAAATCAGGTATTGTGATACTTGAAATCAACCAACCTGGAATTCATAATGCAAGAAATAATTTTATTTTTCTGTTTGGTCATGTCCAACTATTAGAGACTCCATTTCTGGTTGTCTTGGCAAAGATACTGGAGTGGTTTGTCATTTACTTCTCCAGCTCATTTTCAGATGAGAAAACTAATGCAAACAGGGTTAAGTGACATGCCCAGAGTCATTCAGCTAGTAAGTGTCTGAGGCCAGATTTGAAGGCAGGAAGATGAGTCTTTCTGATTCCAGGACTAGCATTCTATCCACTATGTCACCTAACTTTACTTTTACCCAAGAAAGACAAGGTGTCACGTCCTACTTGGGTTGAGGGGGAAGGCCAACTTTGGTTTTAGGCTGACATAGCTAGATGTAAGTGCTAACATCAGCCTGACACTGGTTGTAGGTTTCTAAGAAAGTCACCTAACCTCTCAGAACCCCCAGGTGACTCTGCTAAGACAATGAGTTATGGCATGGGGTCTTTAGCTTTTTTGGGGTCATGGACTCCTTTGGCAGTCCTGTGAAAACTAGGTAACCCTCCACAGAATATTGATTTTGAATGCATAAAATAAAATACATAGGAATGCAAGGGAAACAATTATTTTGGAATATAACAAAAAAATTTTTAAATAAGTTAGCAGACCACAGGTTTAAAACTTCCGATTCATAAGATGTTACTTGTGTATCCAGTATGAGATGTGTATCCAGGATGAGAGTTACCTCAATCATTGTTTATCCCTATACTGATGAAATCACAGATTCAAACAAAAAAGGAGAAAAACAAGCCAAAAGAAAATGTTTACCTACCTTTTACTGGCTTGTCAATCGATTGAAGGGAATGTGAGATTATCTCTATGGCATTACATGAAGGGAGCATCTGAGACTCCAGACAGTGCTGAACTCTAGCCTCAGTCTGGGGTTTTCTTCCTTTAGTTCTTAATCTGGCATTTTCCAGTTGTGCCCTGATGCTACTGGGGGTGACAAGTACTTCAGCGTCTCTCCCCTTCCACTACTGCCATCAAGCTAGAAGCTGACCAAGGGAAGCTGCCCAGTGACCTACCTGTTTTCCATAAGGAAGTGGGACTAGTTCATAAAGATTAACTGTGAACCTCAAGGAACCTTAATCATCAAACAATCATTAGCCAAAATTTATGTAGTGCTTGAAGGTTTGAGAAGTGTTTTACATACTGGATTCCCAGAAGTCTTATATAGCTTAAAGCTACAGGAAGACTTTTGGAACCTCTTGTACATCATCTTACCATATTATCATCATCTTACAACAAACCTGTGATGTAAGTGCTAACATCAGCCTGATTTTTTTTTATAAGGAAAATGAAGCTGAAAGAAATTAAGTGATATGCCCGAGGTCAAAAGTTATTAAATGTCTGAGGTAGAGCTTGAATCTAAGTAGGTCTTTCTGATTTCGAGTCCACTGAAATACTAAACCAGAGTTTCTGACTGCAGATCTGAGTTCAAACCCAGCCTCAGACACTTATTAGCTGTGTGACACTGGACAAGTCATTTAGCCTCTATTTACCTCAGTTTCCTCATCTGTCAAATGGGGATAATAATAGCACCTACCTCCCAGGGTTATTGTGAAGGTCAAATAGGAGAATAATTGTAAAGCATTTGGCACATAGTAAGTACTATATGTGTTCGCTATTATTATTATGCATATATAAGTTGTTATATGTTCATAAATAATTATAACATGCATATACAAACATGCCTATATATGTACATGCATATGCACACATACATATATGCATGTATATATGTGTGTGTGCACATGGATACACAAATATATATATATGTATTTCTATATACATATACATATATATATATTTAAGCATTCACATCATAGGGAATACTCAATACTCAAGCTTGAATAGCAAGGCAGAAAAGAGTGCAAGCTTGGAGAAGAGAGAGAGGACTGGCCTCTCCCAGTAGATCTAGGGTTTGGGTTATTAAGGAGTAAGAACAATCTTATGGAGAATAACATGGGAAGCACGCTCTTTCCCAGCTAGAGTGTATTTTTATAAATTTTATAGAAGTCACATAGAGAAGAAGTCTTTTCCACTTTATGTCCTCATAAGCAAAAAAATAAAAATAAAAATGGAAGGAATTGTTTTTCTTCCTTCAGAAACATGTGCTTAATGAAGTTTATTAAAGGAATGAATGAATGGATGGATGAATGAATGAAAGTAGTCTACCAAGCTCCTGAAAACTGGCTGATCTTGAGTTGTTTGTGATAGGTTGAAGTAATGGAAAAGTTAGTGAGGGTAGAAATGTAAGGGTGTCCCTTCTTAGCAAATGGCAAAAGAAAAGACAAATGACATCCTGGCAATTGCCATTCACAGGAGGCAGGAATGTCTTATCAAACAGAGACTGTGATGTAGGCACAAGAGTTGTTGGTCTTGATGCCAGGGTTCCCTTGTCACAATTATTGATTATGGAGCCCTGAGTGAAAGACTCAGAAGTTTTAGATTGAGACCTAGAGGGACTTTAATCCAACCCTTTTATTTTAAAGACAAGGACATTGGGGCATGGAAATGTTAAGTGGCAGAGTCAAAAATCAGTGACTCCAAATCTAGACCTCTCCACTGCACCATGAATTCAGAATTCAAATTCAAACTCTGTGAAACCAGTTTTTCTTGGCCATTGTCAGTCTCTTGATGAAAAAAAGAACACTTTTATTTAAAATGTCTGGATATTTCAAGGCAATTTTTTTTTGGCTTGAATGATGCAGATAATGACCATAATAATTTCCCTTCAGTCTTTGCACATAGATACGAATATATGCATCAACATCCACAAGCACAAAATAGCAGTGCAACATGAACCAATTACAAATTTGTGTACATTCAGAGTCTAACAGTTACATGCAAATGATCCCATTTAGCGTTCCTGCGTAAGTCATGTATACTTTGAAAAATTACCTAGAATAAATGGCAATCACTTTTGTTCAATGAATTAAATCAGTATCATCATCAGTGCTATACTGTTGCAAAGTACATAGTGATTCACTAACTCTAGACTGGGAATTAAAGACCTAAGCACAATCCTGGTTCTGGCACTTACTACTTGGTGACCTCCGTTAAATCCCTTTATTTCTCTGAACACCTGTTTTCTTATCTATAAATTTTAGGTCATAATAACTGCATTGTTTGTTCTTTATCCTTCATTTTCCAACAGCACCTGTGACATCACAGTGTGATGGGTGATGTCTTGACTTGAGTGTGAATTGGATTTGTGAGGCAGAGTTGCACAAAGTCAGCAGCCTCACTCTCTCTTCTAGAGTCATCAAAGTCCCATGGCAGGACTGACTTGTATGATCGTGAGTCATGATGTACAAATATCTCTTAACCATTAAAAGTGAATATCACCCAGAGAGCAATGTAGAGTTGCATGATAGGATGATGAGGCTGCAAAATATATAACATGAGGAACTTGAAGAAACTAGGCTTAAGAATATTATCAGGAAAATATATAAGCACAAAAAGAAGGGGCTGCTCATATAGTGAGAAGAGGGACAATATTCTAAGTTTTCCTCTTATTATCTTCAAAATGTTTACTGTTTCACACTGTGGGAGAACATGGACAAGAGCCACATAAGATGATCAGTTATCATTATAGGGAACTTCAGAATCAATGAGATCATAAATATTTTAGTTAAGGGTAGATGGCAAATTGGATAGAGCACTGGGTCTGAAATCAGGGAAACCTGAGTTCAAATCTAGCCTCTGACAGTTACTAGTTGTGTGACTCTGGGCAAGTCATTTAACCTTCATCTACCCTAGTTTGCCCAATTATAAAATGAAGATTGTAATAATAGCATCCAGCTCATAGGGTTGTTGTGAGGATCAAATGAGACCTTAATTGTAAAGCACTGAGCACAGTGCCTCACACTTAGTGTTATATAAATCTTAATTGTTGTTACTATTAGTAGGAGGAGGAGGATTATTAGAACGAGAAAGTGGAGAGTAGTAGTAGTAGTAGTAGTAGTAGTAGCAGCAGCAGTAGTAGTAGTAGTAGTAGTCGTAGTCGTAGTAGTAGAAGTAGTAGTCATGGTGGTGGTGGTAGTAGTGGGAGGGGGAGGAGGAACCAAGAAAAATAGGAGGAGCTGGAAGCAAGACAATGATTATGATAAATTAAAAATGCATAGTGTAGGAGGAAGAAAAAACTTTAATCACAACATTTAAATGTAAATAATTTTGCCTGGGGGGGGGAATTTCTTTTTAGTTGATGTCTACATAACTTTATGTTCCATGCCCTTTTTCCTTCAGAAAAAAAGGAAAACATTCAATAAGCATCTATTGAATGTCTATTATATGTCAAACACATTGCTAGATGCTAAGGTTATAAAGATTTTTTAAAAATGGAATCATCCCTACCTTCAAGGAGCTTCCATTCTTGATTTTGATTAAATTGTACCTAGATTACATACAACTAAACAACTTGTATTTCATAGATTTCTGTCTTCCCAGAATGTTTCCTTTAAAATAAATTATGTGGGGCCTTAGTATAAATCTGTGAATTTTAAAGAAACTATTGTGCCTCTCATTACTTTTAAAGTATTTTCACTTCATTAACTAAAATCTAGTCCCTGCTAAATGGGCAGATTTTTTTAGTTCTTTTGAAGGACAACAGGTCAGGGTCACCCAATAAGGAAGCTGGTGGGTTCAAGAAAAATCTGTAATTTAAGATGGACATCTTCAACTCAGTGACAGAAAGTAAAACCTGTCCTTACTTTGTTAAGGAGATAAGCAAAGGAACACAGAGCATGTAGGAATTGAAATGGGAAAACTAGGAAGAGGAATGAAGGAATAAGGGATGGAGTTTTTAATTCATGTTAACAAGTGTTCAAAAGATAACAGTACACATGATATGTGTCCATATGTATACATAACTAGAATGGGTAACACATTGAGCCAGTGCTAGGTGTACAAAAAGGGTATTTGCCCATTTGCAGTCAAGAGATTTGGAAGAGTTTTAGGTGCTATATTTAAATAACTGGTCAAATATTTTTTTTCTTGGTCTTAGGAAATCTGTTTGGTACAGCATGGGAGCCAAAACCATCACATTATCTATTGCCTGTGGCAAGGTTTCTGGTAATGCTATTACTTTGTTTTTTTTCCTAATTTATTATTTATCTATTTTTAACATATTTTTTTAAATTTTGAATTCTAAATTATCTTCCTTCCTCTTGCTCCTCCCCCACCCACTGAGAAGGCGAGTAATAAAATACCACTATGAATGTGATATTTTGCAAAATATATTTTCATATTAGCCATGTTGCCAAAAAAACTAGAAAAATAAAGTAAGAAAATTATACTTCAGTTTGTACTCAGAGTTTATCAGTTCTCTCTCTGGAAATGGATAGCAATTTTCATTGTGAGTCTTTCTAAATTGTCTTGGATCACTGCATTGATTAGAGTAGCTAAGTCTATTCTATTCCTCTTAGAAAATTCTACTTGACAACTTTCTGCTTATAGACATCATACTATTGGACAAAGGACGGGATGAAAGTATTTGTTGATTGTAATTGATGTCTCATCAGCTGTACTCTGTATGTTTTCTTTTCACTCAGCCCACAGTGGAAGGAAAGCCAATCACATTTCTGATGCTTTCTACTTTCATATTAGCACCTAACAGACTAATTAATCAAGTTTCTTGAAAGCAGGGACTGTTTCATTTCTTTCTTTATGTCACCAATATTTAGGACAACAGAATAGTCCATAGGAGTTATTTCATCAATGTCTGTTAATTGATCAATAGTGGGCACTCAGAAAACATTCGTGGATGAAGCATAAGCCCAGCGTTATCTAGCTCAACTCCCTCATTTGACAGATAATAATAATAGTAATAGCTGACATTTATTTATATAGCACCTACTTTGTGTCAGGTACAGTGCTAACCTCTTTACAAATATTATTTCACAACAACCCTGGGAGGGAGATGCTTTTATTATCCTCATTTTGCAGATAAGGAAACTGAGGCAAACAGAAGTCAAGTGACTTGCCCAAGGTCACAAATCTAGGAAGTGTCTGAGACCAGATTTGAATTCTGGTCTTCCTGACTAGCATTCTATCTACTCACCACCTAGCTGTCCCAGATAAGAAAAATGAGGCCCAGAAAGTTTAAGTGACTTGCCCAAGGTCACCCAGGTAGCAGAGTGGAGATCACAATGGCATCCTGGGTAGTTTATTTGTTGTGATTTGAGTTTTCCACACACTTCTAATTAAAATTTATATCTGTTGCATCCAAAGCTCTTTCCTCTACACCCCACTGCACCCAAATCAAAGTTTTATTTTGTTAATCAATACTTGTTTTGTACCCCATTGTAATGATTGACCACCATTCAGTAAACTCCAGTGACTCATTCTTACTTCCAGGATCACTAACACTAAATTGTAGACTTGCATTTTTATTTTCAATTTTTTTCTTTTAGCAACTCATCTATCTAAGACTAGGGGAGAGGACCTGAACCTATAATTTTATCAGTAGGCCAAACTCCCAGATTCTGAAATTCCCTCCACTGATGCTGATCAGTGCAAAATAAATAAAATACAATTGAGCATAGATAATGTTAATATGTAGCTTTTAAGTCAATATTAATATAAAAGTGTCAAACTCAGATGGAAAATACAGTCACTAATCCATACATAATGATCCTACCATATTGACTTAGAAAACCATATATTAACACTATCTATTTTCAGCTGTATTTTTGTTTATTTTGATGAATACTTCCTAATTACATTTTAATCTGGTTAGGGCTCACTTGGGAGTGTTGTGGGCCACCCTCCATCCACATATTTGACACTTCTGGTCTACAGCACTGAGAGGTTGAAGTAACTTGACCAAATCCACATATCCAGTATGCATTAGAGATAAGACTTGAACCCAGCTCTGAGGTTAGGTTCCTATCCTCTATGCTATGATGCTTCTCAATCAGTCTGTGTATTTGATAGTCTATTCTGTGAGGAATATAGTGAACCTGGGTTCAAAATTACCTATGACACATATTACCTATGCGTCCTTGGGTCACGTATTGAATGGGTGCTGCCTCAGACAAGCTGAGATTTAAGAAAGATTTTAACTTAAAATGGTCTCCCACTGCATTGGGAGCCATCGCCTGTTATTTTGACCTGTGTCTTGCCACTGGACCCTCATGACTCTGGAGAAGAAAGTGAGACTGATAACTTTACACAGCTCTGCCTCACTTAAATCCAATTCACTTGCAAGTGAAGACATCACCCTCCTGATGCCATTGGTCCTCTTCAAGAATAAGGGATGAACAACAAACAGTGTGAACTGAGTCTCAGTTTCCTCATCTATAAAATAAAATGAAGTGTTTGGACTGGGTGTCTTCTAGAGTTCCAGAAAAAAAAACTTTAAAGGAAATTCATTCTTGGGTTTTAGGTTCTGGATAATTAATCCAATCCTACACAGTTCCATAGCACCAGAGGATATAGCTATATCCTAGCAGAGAATACAATAGGAAGAATTATAAAGCAGTATAAGAAGTTCCCTTGGAACCAAGTTTTAAGGAAAAGGGTAGGGGGCAGTTGATTCTGGAAAGCCAAGTCTTTTTTTTTAATTGTTGCTAAGATAGAAATATTTCTCATAGTTGTAGGAGCATTCACAGGGAGATTTCACACCAAGGAGGAAGAACATTTTTTTTTAATAGAACTCATCAAGGACCTGGTACATTTTGTACTCTGAGAGGATGCCATGTGCTTCATAGATCACGGTATGCCTCTCATAAATCTTTTCCTTCATAGGTGAGTTTCTCCAGATCCCATACTTGAATTTCAATAGAAAAAAAAAATGAGACTGTGGAAATACAACAGACTCAAATGAACTCTGCTAATCGATCTGCATTTCTTAATTGTTCCTTGCTAGGTAAAAATTATGCTATTTTTCTATTGGCCTTAAAAGTCTATACTGAAGAGCTTCCGTGTGTAGTGGCTTGCTTTTTTGATCAATAATAGATGTTTTTTACCTTTACTATTTAGCTCAGTCAGAGTTGAATTGGTTGAGAAAGTATCCAGGCATATCAGAAGTTGTATATTAAGGTTTTATAGAGTTGGCTCAATCTCTGGCTTCTTTGGCAGACATTTTACTTGTAAGAGTGTGGGCTGCTTGTAATAAAACATAATTTACAAATATAATGAGATGACCTTTCCTTTCATAATCTGAAAAATTACAGCAGATGAAAAATAAAGGTTTGTTCCTACTACCTCCTACCGATTTCGGCTGACTATTGAGGAGGTGAGAAAATTAATGATTTTTAAAGATAGTATTTGAACAGCCTCTCTTAATGGAGAATTTTTGTCAGGTTTTTTTAAATGTCTTTACTAAGAATAATTCTTCACAAGAAAAGCTCAAATAAAAGATATTTTCTTTTTGGATCATTGACACGTTGACAATGATGGGTTATTTGCATGTTAACCACATAATAAAGACTAGTCAAGAATAAACCTATCCTTTCTTAACCATAGGTAAACCACTTAATTTATCTGATCCTCAGTTTCTTCATCTGTAAAATAACTATAGTAATACTTGTAATACTGATAAGATTGTTGCAAGAGTGCAATACAGAGTGCATTGTTATGTTTGTCCTTCATGTTCAAAAAGGACCATGGCATCAGGGAAATGATGACATGACTTGCAGTTGCCTTTGATTTAATGAGGGAGGGCTGTGCAAGGTCATCAGCCTCACTTTCTCCTCCAGAACCATCTGGGTCCAGTGGCCAGATATTCAGCAGGGTGAATGGAGATGGCCCAGGATGCAGTGGGAGACTCTGGCCCTTTTAAGCTAAGGCCTCTTCAAGTATGCACAGAGTGAGGTAACACCCATTTAGTGAACAGGCCTCTTTGAGAAGTGAATCAAGGGATGACTCCTTTAATTAGAAAAAAAGAATAAAAGAAAGCTGAAAGGGGAAGATGCTCAAGGTTGCTGTTCCAAAGAGAAATGGTTACCATTGATATTCACTGGAAGGCAGGAGGGCCCAAAATACAGTCATTAAGTGGAGTTTGGGCAGGGACCTGTTGTGGTGCAATCTATCAACTTCATAGTGAACTGAGTTTAAGGATTTGTGAAAGAAAGAAAGAAAGAAAGAAAGAAAGAAAGAAAGAAAGAAAGAA
>NW_027186064.1:0-21849 GCF_028583685.1 Petaurus breviceps papuanus | reverse complement strand
TGAGTTAACTGATATTACTCTCTAAGTGTGGAAGACTTAGACTTGTGGCTCAAAAGCAGAAAACCGGGAGTTACACATAGGGAGACCAAATCATGATTAAAAGATCTAGTTTTAGACCTTTCTGATTTAGGTCCACCACCCTAGGGATTCCAGCCCACCTTGGTATTGATCTAACAGTGTTTCCTAAACTGTGGGTCTGACTCTATGTGACAGGTCCTGAGTGAAAAAAGTTTAAGTCCTGAATTCTAAAGAACCTTTGTAGCTCAAGGACTTTTACTTTCTTCTTTCTAAAGTATCACTGATCCTAAATCCTAAATCCCAGAAGTAGAACTGTACCCTGAGCTTTCTTGGTTCTCTAGGTTCATCTGTGTTGTACCACTTAGTCCTTAGTTTTGTTTTCCCTCTTTTTCTGCTTATTTCTGACCAAACTCCCTTCTTCCCTTCTACTCCAAATACCATTAATTACAAGTGAAAAGAATATGTTTCTAGATTCCGTTTACAGAGAATATACAAATTTAACATTAAAACACCAGGGTAGGGTAATTAAAAGTAGACATTTAATAACACCTAGTCTCAGACTAAATGTTATTTAAACTTTCTAAGCTGTTCTCTCAAGGTGCAGTTTCCCAAGTCAGTGATCCTCTACCTACCAAATTGCCTGCCTTCCTTGGAGCCTCCTTCTTTCATGCTGACTTAGAGTGCTCTAGACCAAACTTATTGAATCATTCCCAATTCCCAGCTCAGATAATCAGAAAACCTCCTGATTTCCTGACAGACTCATGTGTGTTCCAGACATAGTCTTAATTAACTGCCATGCTCTCCTGCTTTAAAGTAATGAAATAAAAGAAAGGTAATGACATGGTACTCTACAGAATTGTAATACAGTTCCACCCTTATAGTACACAAAAATAAACTCATAGGTTAAAAGAATTTCCTGACAATTAGAGAGGTCCAAAAAAAGGATATGGGGCTGCCTCACAAGATGGTGAGTTCCCTGTCACTTGAGATTTTCAACCAGGGGCTGTCATGACACCTTTCCTTTTCTTTGAGTTGTTCTAACATGCAGTATGTATTTACATGTTAAAATCATTTTTCTCTAGCTATAAAGCAATAATGTTACCTTTTAATGGTTAGCCAATTCACATTTCAACATAAGAAAGGCAGAAAAATATTATTCTGTTTCCAAAGTTTGGGGTCAGATTAAATATCTTATAATAACAACTATGTCTTCTAGTGGTAAAGACAACTGTTTTGCTGGCTGACATAAATGACTTCAATGCTGTTAACGAAGTCTATAAGCATCGTAAGTAACTTCTTTATTTCTCTTTTATGTGCAGTATAGTAATGGATTATGTTTAATTATTGACATTTATTGACTAATGTGTATTTAGCCCAGATGATATATGGCCTCCAAAAGACAATCAGGAGACCACCATCAACTACCCATACAAAACTATGTCTATTTCATCTCTACAAAATTTTTATAAGAATGACCCATACATGTGTCAAGTGTATCCTCGATGTAAATATGAGAAGAAAACATTCAGGTTTTTACAAATACTTCTCTACAGCAAACTTAATGTTCATAATCTCAGTATTGACTAAATAATAAAACATTGAGAATATACAATCTGCTGTGATTGTTGATTACATGAAGAAATACAAATACAACTGACTTGGTAGAAAAAATAGCCTTAAAGTTTCTCCAACAAGGACTGTCTCGTGAGAATATGTTAAGACAGTCAAGAGGTCTTTGTAAATGTAACCTCAGAGACAATTAACTTCAATGAACCTCTGATAATTAACATCAACAAATCATAAAACAGGAAGATGTGTCCTCTTCAAAGGTGTTTGATGGGCACAAGGCCATACATGGAAGAGGATTTCCCTACAGATGGCTGAGGTTCTACAAAGGATAGTCTTTGCAGACATTGTCATGCTGATTGCATTAAAACTTATAACATTACAGGGATTGCTTAGTGAGGTTCCAAATTATTCAAAAGACATCAGTCTAACAATTCATATTGAAAAAACTAAACTAATGAAGAATGCCAAAGAAATGCATTGGATAGCTAATGCATTGAACTAGTATATCAGCAAATACACTGGAGATGGACACTGCATATGGAAAATAAGTTGGATGCAGAATTAACTATGAGGAAGGAAGTGTGCTGGTTTATATTTGGAAAAATTATGTGGTATTACTTCTAATGATTGAAGCTACTGTCCAGTGCAAAAAAAAAATCTTTTAATTCCAAATATTTTCCTGGGGAAGTTATATGATTGTGAATCTTGAAATACTACAATCTCTAAAGAATCAAAGTTATAGTAATCTTAAGGGCACTGGGGAGAGGCACGATGAGCAGAAATTAGCGATAGCCAGTCTGTAGTGGTAACCACCCAAGAAGTCATATAAGGGATGTACTATCAAGGATATGTGTACTTGGAAAATAGGGTGGGCTGGTCATTCGCAAGAGGAAAGGATAACAAATAATCAGAGTGTAATACAGCATCCCATGAAATATAAAAATCCACTGAAAATATTAAAGAATGTAATAGTGAGCTAGACATGATTAAGAGCAAGGGAAGAGTAGAATAGCATAGAAAGAGTACTCTTGTTAGATGGTGGTCAATAAGACTTATTGAGTTTGCAGTACTAGGGGATACAGCCTCAGGATGGATCTTGAACTCAGAAGGGTGGTCAGGATTAGACGTATAGATTTGGGAGTCATCTGCATAAAGCTACTGACTGAATCAGATGCTAATACAAAACATTCAGAGAAAGAAAGTCAAAGTTAGACTCTTAAGAGAACATCCACTTTAAGGGTATCCGGAAGGAGGGAGTAGTTGACAGAATCCAGTGCTACAGAGAGGTCAAAAGATGAGCACTAGAAAAAGGTTACTGTAATGGTAAATTTTTCAGTCATTCATCACCTTGAAGGGGACTTTTCAGTAGTGGTGCCAGAAGAAACAAAATTGAAAGGATTTGAGGAAAGAGAGGATACAGAAGAAATAAAAGCACAGTATATGGATAACTGTTTCAATAAGATTGTAGAGAGGAAAATGCAAGAGACAGGATTAGTAGCTGAGTGATACAGAAGAGTCCACCAAAGGTATTTTGGGGTTGGAAGACCTAAATATGTTAGTAAAATATGTGGAAGGAGCCAATGAAGGTGCATGAGCAAGATAATCTGTTACTTGAGTACAGTGCTAAGGAACTGAGGGAGCAGTAGGGTCAAGGGCATAGGCTGAAGGATTAGTCCCAAGCACCAAAAGGAGATAGCTCCCATCTGTGTCCAGATGAGAGGAGAGAGCGAACGAAAAAAAGGAGATGGAGCTCCTTCATAGTACTTCAGTCTTCTCAGCAGAGCAGGGAGCTACAACATCTTTGTGACATGGTTTGAGGTTGTAGCTCATGAGTTGAGGGAAAAGAGGTTTGGAATATTGGCTGTGAAGAAAGAGTTATGTGGAGTCAGTGTGGCATGGAGTGCTTCGTTTGAAATAAAACCACCTGGACTGGAGTCCCACTTCAGATTCTTAATAGCTCTGTGACCATGAACTAGTCACTTAACCTCTGAGCTTCAGTTTCCTCATCTCTAAGAAGAAATAATAATACTTCTACTACCTATCTGCAAGGCTGCTGTCAAGTAACTACTACGAAAATCTTTTAGATAAGCATGGGCTACTATCATTCTGAAAACCTTCAAATGATATATAAATATTAGGGGTGAAATAGATAGAACCCTAGACTTGGAGACAAGAAGACATTCCAGTCTCATACACTTACTGTGTGAACCTGGTCAAGTCACTTAACCTCTTTCTGCCTCAGTTTCCTCATGTGTAAAATAGAGATAAAAATAGTAGCTACCTCAAAGGGTTGATCAAATGAGATAGGAAACTTTGAAAACTTTAAAGAGCTATCTAAGTGCTAAGTATTATTATAAATATCAGCTATCATTGTTAGTAAGAATTGTTAAACAAGCCCAGGTGAATTTATGAATTTTGCTGGATGAAATTTGCCCAGTTTCTAGCACTGTTCAGTACCCCAGAAGAAAAACAGAAATATGATGATAGGAGTTGCAAAGGGATGAGGATTAGCAGAGTAGGAACAATATAAAAACTCAAGGGATTACAGGGTAGTGACTAGTGAAACATTAAAATTGTAAACCATAGGGTAAAGGCAAGTGAAGCCAGAGTAGAGATAGATTAGAAAAACAGGGAGAAGTCAAGGGATCAAAGGTCATAACAAGGGCAAAGATTAGTTCTAGAGTGAGAAACCTGTTTAAAAAAGAAAAGAGCCTAGGTACCTAGGATTAGAGAGGAGAATTTCAAATTTAAGCTTTTTGGAGGTGATATGATTCCATGAGTTATTACCATGCTCCTCTGTGGCTGAAGTGAGGTAGAAAAGTAAGGCACTGTCCTAGAGAATCAAGTAAAAAACTACTTGAGACAATAAATAAATTTGGCAAAGTTTCAGGATGTAAAATAAACCCACATAAATCCTCACCATTCCTATATTTTCTAACAAAACCCAATAGCAAGAGATAGAGAAATTCCATTTAAAGTTGCTGTAGACATAAAATATTTGGGAATCTACTTGCCAAAACAAATCCAGGACCTATATGAACACAACTACAAAACACTTTTCACACAAATAAAGTCAGATCTAACTAATTGGGAAAACATCAGTTGCTCATGGCTGGGTCAAGCTAATATAATAAAAATGACAATTTTACCTAAATTAAATTACATATTTAGTGTCATACCAATCAGTCTACCAAAATATTACTTTATAGAGCTAGAAAAAATAGTAACAAAATTCATTTGGAAGAATAAACGGTCCAAAATATCAAGGGAATTAATGAAAAGAAATGCTAGGGAAGGTGTCCTAGCCATACCAGATTTCAATCTGTATTATAAAGCAGCAGTCATCAAAACTACTTGGTACTGGCTGAGGAATAGAGTAGTAGATCAATGGAATAGATTGGGTACACAAGACCCAGCAGTCAATGACTATAGTAATCTACTGTTTGAATAACCCAAAGAGCCCAGTTTTGGGGATAAGAACTCACTATTTGACAAAAACTGTAGGGAAAACTGGAAAATAGTATGGCAGAAACTGGGCATAGACCATTATCTAACACCATATACCAAAATCAAGTCTAAATGGGTGCACAACCTAGGTATAAAGGCTGATACTGTAAGCAATCTGGGAAAGCAAGGAATAGTTTACCTGTCAGATTTATGGAGAAGTGAGGACTTTATGACCAAACAAGAGTTAGAGAGCATTATAAAATGCAAAATGGATAATTTTGACTACATTAAATTGAAAAGTTTCTGTACAAACAAAGCCAATGTAACCAAGATTAAGAAGGAAGTGGGAAATTGGGAAAGAATTTTTACAACCAGTGTCTCTGATAAAGGCCTCATTTCTAAAACATACAGAGAATTGAGACAAATCTCTAAGAATACAAGTCATTCCCCAACTGATAAATGGTCAAAGGATAATGAACAGGCAGTTTTCAAAAGTAGAAATTAAAGATGTCTATAAGCATTATAAAAAAATGTTCTAAATCACTTTTGATTAGAGAAATGCAAATCAAAACAACTCTGAGGTACCACATCTCACCAGTCTGATTGGCTAAGATGACAAAACAGGAAAATGATAAATGCTGGAGAGGATGTAGAAAAATTGGAATGCTAATGCATCGTTGGTGGATTTGTGAACTGATTCAGCAATTTTGGAGAGCAATCTGGACCTATGCCCAAAGAACTATAAATAATTGCATACCCTTTGACCCAGCAATGTCACTTCTAGGACTGTATCCCAAAGAGATCATAGAAGTGGGAGGAAGACCTATATGTACAAAAATATTTATAGCAGCTCTTTTTGTGGTGGCAAAGAATTGGAAATTAAGGGGATGCCCATCAATTGAGGAATGGTTAAACAAGCTGTGGTATATGAATGTAATGGAATATTATTGTGCTATAAGAAATGAGGAGCAGACAGGCTTCATATTTACCTGGAGAGACTTATACAAACTGATGCTGAGTGAGAAGAGCAGAACCAGGAGAAATTTGTACATAATTACAGACACAATGTACATGTGACGACCCACTTTGATAGACTGGACTCTTCTCAGCAATGCAGGCTTATAAGTCAACCCCAAAAGACTCATAATGGAAAGAGATGTCTACATTCAGAGAAAGAACTAGTTTGAATGCAGACTGAAGCAAACTACCTGCTCTCTTTCTTTTTCTTGTTTGGTTTTGTTTCCTTTCCCATTCTTCATTCCATCGGTTACAATCCTTCTGTACAACCTGACTAATGTCTAATGTGAAAGTACTTGCAGATCCTATACTTGATTGCATGCTGCCACGGGGGGGGGAGGGGGGATGGAGGAGAGGGAGGGTGAATAAATTTGAAACTCAAGAGATTATGGAACTGAATCTTGTAAATTAAAAGTAAACAAACAAATTAATAAAGACAAAAAAAATTTAAAAATTTAAAAAATAAAGAAAAGTAAGGCATTGGAATTAAAGTTGAAGAAACTGGGAGGTCAGGGTGTTACTTTTAAACTTTATGCCTTGTATTACAGCTACAATGTACAGGTCTTATTATCCCTTATTAAACTATAAGCTCTTTAGGGAAAAGAAAAATTCCTAATTGACCACTTCATCCACAGTATCCAGGACAATATCTTGCACATAGTAGGGAATCAATTTTTTTCTTTTCATGGCTTGGCAGTAGGGGTGTGTGGAGGGGGGGGAATGAATGTCAAACTCAAAGTTCAGGTTCATTAAAGAAATACAAGGTCACAGGGTTCTAAAGTAAAAAAAAAAAAGAATCTTTAATCTTTTCATCAGGATGTTGAAACATTTAGAGTAGAAAAATATTGAATGACAGTAATCATCATGCAAATTATTTTGTATAATGTTCTACATCTGTTTTGGTTTGTTTTGTTTTACTTTTTGGAGGGCAGGGCAATTGGGGTTAACTGATTTGCCCAAGGTCACACAGCTAGTAAATCCTTAAGTGTCTGAGGTCAAATTTGAACTCGGGTCCTCCTGACTCCAGGGCCAATGCTCTATTCACTGCGCCTAATGTTCTATATCTAAAAAGTAGTCCTGTTTTTCCTGTGATGTATTTAATAAGATTCTTGATATTTAACTGTTGGTTTTTTTAAAAATGTGTGCTGGAGATGTCATCTGTAGTTGTTTTTAATCCAGATTTCAAGAGTAATTTTCCAGCCAGAGCTGCTTACCAGGTTGCTGCTTTGCCCAAAGTAAGTTATTTTAACATGACACATTATTCTAAATATTAATTTCTACATTATATTCTGAGTACTCACCTAGCACTAATTGATAATTTAAAAGAAAAAGACAATTCATGCCCTTTGGGGGAATGTATTACCCAGTTGAAGATATATAACATACAGAGAGGAGGACTGGACTTTATTTCAAGGATATAGGGAACTCTTGGCTAAGTCAGATCCCTCTACCAAAGCATTTTAGCACCTCTTCTGCAATTTAAGTCTTAGAGACTTGTGCCATTTGAATATTCTGACTAATTCCCATATTTTCTAAACTAGCACTTCTCAGAGCATGGTCCAGAGGCCCCTGGAAGTCCCTGAAAGCCTTTCTGGGGGTTCATGAGGTCAAAATTAGAACATTTTCATTTCTAGTATGGTAAATATCAATAGATATAACCACAAAAAACAAAAGCTCTTTGGGGGCAGGGGTCCTCAGTTTTTGAGTGTAAAGGGGTCCTTAAAACCAAAAAGGCTTAAGAACTGTTGCAACTCACTCCCTATCCTTATATAAATGATAATACCTACCTCAGGCTGGTTGTGAAGATGAAATGAGATATTTGATACTTCAAAGTATATTCCCATTTTATTAATGCAATGCATAATTAATGACATAGGTAGCACTATATTGAGGCCCAGAATAACCACTTAAATCTAAAACAGTGGATTATGTTTGTATAAAAGGGCCATACAAATATATCTAATCTCACTCCTAAGAGCTTTCATCTTCTTAGATGCCTTTGATTTTCAGAGTACATTTTATCTCACATCTCAGTCTGGATGTATTTTGTCCTTGCTGCATCTATCCTTGTTCATATATATATTTAGTTGCTTTTTATTCTGTACCTAGAAAATCACAATATTCACCTCCCTACAAGGATGCTCTTCTTACTGAGTTTACTTAAAACCATCTATACCTTAACATTTATTTTCTGTCCATTGTTTCACTTCTTTCCTTTTTCTGATTATTTGGCATATTAAATGTCATTACACTTGAGACAAGAGAATACTGGAATGGTATTGTTTTTAGAATATGAACTCTATTCATTAGTACACAATCACCTCTAAATTGTTTCATTATTTTTCCCACAGGGAGCACGTATTGAAATTGAAGCCATAGCTGTCACAGGACTTTACACATCATTACTGTAAACTATGCCCTCTACTGTTTTGCCAGTTCCATTTGGTTTAGGATAAATGATTAATTTACTTCTAATTCTTGAAATTAATGTTGGAAATTATGTGTCTTAAGGAAATGCTATGGAGGACTTTCCATTACAGAAATAACATAAGAAGTGAAAATGAAGGTGGACCAAAGGATTTTATGGAGAATACCATTATAATGAAACATTTACAATACGCAGAGCCACACTACTGAAAAGGAAAGGTAGGGTTATGGAAATTATAGTATCTCTCTACAAAGTTAATAAAAGCAAAGGGTAGCAAGAAATGATGGGAAAAGCTTTTCCCCAGGAATTGTGAATTGTTTTATATTTAAGAGACAAAAATAACATTTACCAATTAAATTCTACTAAAGTCATTATCTGAGAAATATTTGACTAATATTTTATAATTAACTAAAATTTATAAGTAAAATTAACCAAAAATAACTTTATACATTCTTTCAATTAGCTGCATGTAATGCCAAGGATTTAAAAGTGGCAAATCCCTCAAAAAACTCAACTTCTTGTTAAAGAATTTCCTCTAATTGAAATTCCAGGGTGTGTGGCACATGTTAATAGAAAGAAAAAAGTCAGAAAGAAGTTAATGGATCAAAAATTTCTAAATGACAAAGTATACTTTTCTAATGGAAATAAAATGAAAACATGCACATTTGCATGTTATAACATTCATTTTAGAAACATCATTTGATGAAAGGTTTGGCCAAGAGAATTTTGGTATTGAAGGTTTCCATAAGGTTTCATCATCATTACTATTTAC
The DNA here is from genome assembly GCF_028583685.1 of Petaurus breviceps papuanus. Lineage (NCBI taxonomy): Eukaryota > Metazoa > Chordata > Mammalia > Diprotodontia > Petauridae > Petaurus > Petaurus breviceps. The sequence goes on along the minus strand of NW_027186064.1, from coordinate 12,598 downwards.
CAAATATATATAGTGACACTGTGCCAAAGATTTAAAAAGCCAAGCAATAGGAGTGGTTCTTTCTATACAGATAATGGAAGCTATCAAGATAAACAGAAAGCAGATAATTTAGGGAGTGACAGAGAAATGAGACATCAATCAAAAGACATTTATTAAACACCTATGGGCTCAAAAAACGTGGGGAATAAAAAAAGACAAACAAAACAGTCCTTTTCCTCGAGGAGCTAACAATCTATCTGGGAAGGAAAACATAACATATATAGGTATATACAAAATATAATAGGTCATTTGGGGAAGGAAGTTGTTAACAGCTAGGAAGAACTGGAAAGACTTCATAATGGTGTGGCCCCAACTGGGCCCTGAAGGAACCCTAGAGAATCTGAGAGGCTGAAAAGGGGGTCAGTTCCAGGGTGATTGCCAGTACTAAGGCATAGAACCAGGAGATAGGAGGGTTATGTAGGGGAAACAGTAAAGACCTTTTGACTAGTCCATATTATGCAAAAGATGAAGTAATATGTAATAAGGCTAGTAAAGTAGGTTGGGGTCAGGAAGGTGTGAGTTCTAGCCTCAGACACTTCATAGCTTTGTTTGTGACCTTGGGCATGTCACTTAGTCTCTATTTGCCTCAGTTTCCTCACCTACAAAATGGGGGTAATATTGTGAGGATCAAATGAGATAACATCTATAAAGTGCTTAACCCAGTGCCTGGCACAGAGCAAGTGCTGTTGTCTAAATCTTAGCTAGTATTCGAAGTGAATTTATAGATAACTAAAGCTTTATCCTTTAAGCACCAAAATTTAGCTTATCCAGTGTTGTAGAAATCTTTTACCTACTTGCCATACATAGCAAACAGTATGAATACAATTTAAGCTTTTCTCAGTATCTGTTGCCACTATTAACACCATAGAATGATAAATGTGAGCAGGAAGGAGCCATCCTGGTCACTGAGTCCAACCAGTGGAAACTAAGATCCAGGGAGGGGCAGTGACTTGCCCAGTTTCACAGAGACAGCAGGGCCAGGACTGGAATCCAGGTCCTCAGAATCCAAATCCAGCCTCAGTTATTGTAACTTTTAATAGTAATCAATAATAGCTAACATTTATGTGCTGCTTATTATGTGCTAGGCACTGTGCTATGCACTTTACAAATATTATTGATGAGGTATGGGCTCTGGGAGCCCCCTTGGACTCTGGATTAAATCATCCCATTTGATGAGGCAGATCTGTTACTAGACTTCCCACCTTGGAACTGGCCTAGCCCACCATTGTTTGTAGTGTCCAGGTGGCCTCCCACCCTTAATCACTCATTGACCTCATTAACTCCTCCTGAAGACCCTTCCCAAACTCCTCCCCTAGACCATCCCTAGATTCCTCCCACAACCTTCTGTATATAAGACCCTGTCTTGTCTTCATGTGAGTGAGAGCGTCATAGAATAGTGCGAACGCCATAGAAGGACCTAGCACAGACTTACTCTGTGTCTAATGGAAGCGAACTTTTAATAAATTTTACTTTTCTTTGGCCGAAAAGACTCAAGTTGAATTCATTCGGCAGGACCCGGCTTGTTGGTATTTTGGGGTCTCCAGAGCAACCCTAACCCTCTTAGTGGGTGACCTCTTCATTTTCACTGGATTCTCACAACAATCCTGGGAGGTAGGTACTGTTATTATACCCATTTATAGATAAGGAAACTGAGGCAAAAAAGTTAAGTGTTTTAAATTCACAACTGGATTTAAACTAAAGTCTTTCTGACTCCAGGCCCAATGCTTGCACATCTGCACATCTTACACACTGTATCACCTGACTCTGGGGTTATTTAACAAGCATTTGTTAAACACCATATTCAAGGCACTGTGCTAAGCACGATGGATACAAAGAATGGCAAAAACATGGTCCCTGAGCTCACTTTTAATGGGGAGATGACACACAAACCACTTTGTACATAGAAGACATATTTGTTGCTCAGTCATTTTTCCATCACGTTCGACTCTTCGTGACCCCATCTGGAGTCTTCTTGGCAGAAGCACTAGAGTGGTTTGGCATTTTATTTACATAGGAGGAAACTGAGGCAAACAGGGGTAAGTGACTTGCCTAGCGTCACACAGCTAGGAAGTATCTGAAGCCACATTTGAACTCAGGGACGTGAATCTTGCTGACTCCAGACCTGGCACTCTCTCTACCGCGCCTCTAACTGCCCACAAGACAGGTATAGTCTAGATGGGAGCTAATCTCAGAAGAACAAGGCAGAGGGAGCACATAGTAGGTGCCTAATAAATGCTCCTTCCCTTCCCTTCGCTTGCCTCACCCGGGTAGTCCGCGACAGAGGGCTTGGAACGCCGCCTAAGGGCCTGCGCTTCCCCCCACCTCGCCGGAGAGAAGCGGGGCGCCGACACGGTGTCTGTCGGGGCTGCGCTGCCCCGCCTCTGACCACGCGCCAGAGCTCTCTCCTCTCCAGAACCGGAGATGGAGGCCCCTCGCTGCTCTTCCTCCTTGCTCGCCCTCTCTAGCTGTGGGAGCCAAGACCTACCTGTAGTCAGCGTGCCCGGAACCAGCGGAAGACCCTTGGGCGCAAGCGTAGCTCGTTCGCGTTCCTGCAGCCGGCGCCTCCACAGCGGCGTGCGCGACAGGTAAGATGGAGAGCGCATGCGCTGGTCAAGGGCTTCCTCACGTGGCCCCGCCTTCTTTGGGAGACTACAACTCCCAGAAGGCCCAGAGACTCCACCTGCGGGGCGGGTTCTTGTGTCCAAAAAGAGATTTTGCTTGGGGCTGCTTGGTCTGGCCAAGTCGAAGAACCTGCAGTAGTGAGATCTGTTTTCCGTGTTCGCTTCACCTTGAAGAAGCTACAGAAGATAAAATTTAGACATGTCGTCCCTGATTAAGAAAGTGATCAGCTCCACGAGAGCACCAGGTGCAGTCGGACCCTACAGGTAACCACGTGTAAGGATGGGCTTGTGTGCGCACCATTGGCACGGCTGGAGCTGAAAAGGACCCTTTTTACAGATGAGGAAACTGAGGCCCAGAGAGGGGGGTGTTACACCGCTACTTGGTGACATTGCCGGGAGTGGAAGACAGGGCTATTGCTGGTCAGCACCATCCGGTTTGTGGCATCAAATACAGAATATAGTTTAAAACCTGCTCAGTAACCGTTATTTTTAGCGAAGTTCACAGAAGTCTCTGGAAACCCTCATATAGTATACTGTTAATGGATTTTGTAAGCTGTTAATGTGTTTCCCGAATCGAGAAAGAAAAGGTGTTACTGCTACTCGCATACTTCTTACTCTAAGTATGACCACCAATGATTATTTCTACGGCCTAGCCGCTGGTATTTAGGTAAATTCAGGTACATAGAGCATTAGAACTAAAAAGTAGCTTAAAAGATCTTCCGGGCCGAGAGATACCCTCATTTGACACACTTGAAAGCAGAGGCCTGTAAATAAAGGAATTTGCCCAAAGGAATTTAGTAAAGTAGTGCAGTTAGGAACCAGAATTCCAATCAGGGTGTTTAGATTTTAGGTCCAAGGAATCTCTGGCGCTACGAACTTTGACCGATTTTCCCTTTTGTCTCTTTTTAATTAAGGCCGGGGTTCTTAATGTTTTTTTTGTGTGTCAGAGACCTTTTTGGCAGTTTGCTGGACCCTGTTTCAAAGTATTTTTTAAAAAAATAATTGAAAGAAATGCTAAATTTTACTTTAGAGTTTAGTGGGGTAAAAAGATGTAATTTTTTTTTTTCCCATGCAAGTTCACAGATTCCCAGAAATCTGTCCCAGGGACAGAACCCCTTGGCCTTGCTTGCCTTGGACTTTTCCAATCCCTGACCAGAACAGTTCTATGCAAACTGAACAGACCTCTGTTGGGAAAACTGTTGCAGCCCAAACAGGGCAAATAAAGGGTGACAGGTTTGTGAAAGTTAATTATCCTAATAGAAAAATAAAAATGTTTTCTTTTGCTTTTAAAAGAAGAATTAAAGAATTCATACTTTAAATAAGCATTAATTGCCTGTTCAATACTAGGGATTCTACTAGACACCTTAATAAATATTTTTAAATGTGCAAACATGTGGTGTTCACCCTCACAGATCTTTTATCTAAAATTGCAGTAATCAAGTTTTATAATTATCTGTCTCATCACCAGTTGTTGCTGACCACAATGTGTTGAATTTTCAATTGGTCACTGTAGTTCATGAAATCCACTAAAGTTTTGAGTGCTAACAGGATTTTACTGAACCAGTCTCCAACCTCAAAATGATGAAAACAGCAGGCCAGAAACAAAGTGCTAGTAATCAGGTAGCCATTTCATTGATTAGTTTCATTATGAGGGACAGATTTGCAAATCAGGAATATCTCCTGATTAGAATTCCACCTTGATGAAGTGAAAACAGAGATTATATACATAAATCACAACTAGGAAGGGAGGAGGAAAGGTGGATCAATTCTGGAGTCCTATGGGAGCAATAATGCTCAATGCTCCTTGGAGGTCTGTTACTTAATGGGTCATAGGACCAAAGTTCTGTGACAGAACAGGTTCTGCAGTCTTTGATCCCCTTCACTTCAGATAAGCAGGCAGGATACCAGTGATTGTGAGCCTTGTCAAGGTTTGATTGATCAGTTCAAGCTGCATTGTGAGTCTGCCTCAGTAGCTGGAAAAGGCAGCTCTTGAGAAAACTAAATTATTAGTATGTTCATTACACATATCATCAATTAATATGAAAATTATAAATTCCTTCCTCATTCCCTCCTTTTGGCTGAAATGACCCTTCAAGGCAGATGAGGAACATTCATGAAACACGATTTTGAGATTTTTCTTGGTTATAGAAATTTGTTATAAAAGGGAAAAAAAAAGAGGGATAAAGTTATCATATAACGGGGAAAATTCACTTAACTCTGTTTGATTCCAGGCATGAGTCATATTTGATAGCCAATCATGTAGCTATGGGGTGTTAAAGCAAGGCACAGGATTAACCAGGTGGGAATTTTCCTTTTCCAGAAAGGAAATAACACAATGGAGAAATAAAGGTGGGAGCGTCCTATCTAGTCTGTGTCCTAAATGGTCCTCACAACCTTTCCTAGGTGTAGACATCCACCTTAGCAGTCCTCAGACTGCTGAACATGCCATTTTCTATTCCTGTGACAATTTTCTATTTGTGACAATTCAGACAACTATTCCTGAAATCAAAACTCAAAACAAATTACAATCTCAGGAATTTTTACCTTAGATAACAAATTTAAGAAACCATGCAAACCACAACAGCCACCCAGGTTTCCTATCAGTTCCCTGGAAATGCCTGCAGTTAGTTGTATTGGGAAAGTCAGTTCACTAAAAGACCTTCCCACTCCCTACAAATTCAAAACAAGAATATAAGGCAGAATCATGCTGTTATACTCTGCTGAATGGCTCCCAAAATGTAATTGGTAGTTTAACATCAATACCTTAGTCAACAAGCCTCAGGGGCCTAGTATGTGCCAGGCACTGTGACATTTAACCAATACTTTTTACTTTTTTTTTTTGCCTTTTTTTTGGGGGGGAGGGCAATTGGGGTTAAGTGACTTGCCCAATGTCACATGGCTAGTTTTTGTTTTAAGTGTCTGAGACCGAATTTGAACTCAGTTGCTCCTGACTTCAGGGCTGGTGCTCTATTCACTGCGACACCTAGCCACCCCTAACCAATACTTTTTAAAGAAGTTTCACAAATCCCAGTGATTTTTTAGGACAGTTCTAATGAAGAAGGCAGGGCAAATATTCTTCTCATTTCAAAGATGGGAAAACGCACAAAGAATTTGAGGTCATAAAGCAAGTCAATCATAGAAGAAGAGCTAGAGGCCTCAAAAGAGTCCTTTCCATGCCTTGTAAAATTATCATACTTCCTGCCTAGAGGGCCGAGCTTAAATGCTGTAGAAATTTTATTTTGTTGCACTATGTAATTTTTCCAGTTTCTGTACTCACTGTCAGCAAATGTTTCATTATTTTCATAAAATCCTTGGAAGGACAAATAAAGACCTACCTACAATAGAAAGAGCAATTGTGGGAGCTGAAAGTGCTATGTTAGGATGCTTTGGGCTGTTCAGTGTCCAGCACTAAGCATGGTCGTGAATAAGAAATGACCAGACCATGTGGGTAGTTCAAGGAAGAACTACGAACTCCATTTATTGATTTTTAGTACAAGGTTTTTATAGAGAAAAAGAGAAAAGGAAGGGGACTCAAGTTTTCTAATCATTACCTTAGTCTGTTATATCCTGGAAGTAGCACAGAATAGATAATTTGATAAGGATTTGTTATCTAGGAGACTAAAGTCTTAGGGTAAGACCTTTGATCTAGGCCTCAGGTACCTCCTAATGCAGCTGCAGTCACAAAGGGACACAAGTGAGAGCAGACTTCAAAGCCAAAGCTGCAGTCATCAAAAAAAAACATCACATTTAGAACTGACCACCCAAAGATACCTGAGTGCTGAATCAAATATTTTGGCTCTCAATAACTAAAATCTTGGGGGAGAGCCTATTGGTCTCAGAACTCAAACAATGTAACCCATATCAAAAGACCCAAGGAGCCAGCTTAACAAAAAGCCACAAGGCGAAGGGCCTTCTATAGGGAATGTAATGAGATCTTTATCTGAGTCCTGAATCCGGGTTCCTTGGCTCCCACATTAGGAGTTGATATAACCAACTCCATTTTGTTCTGTATTTGCCATTTTTTGCTACGTTATCTCAGCAAGCTGTCTCCCTCCTAATCACTTTATGTCCACAAGATATAAAGACAGTCTGGGGACTTAAATAACTCAATATACTTTGTTTCCTTTTCTTTATCTGATAAAGCAATAGTAGGTGTTTAACAAATACTTATTGACTAACATCTAAGGTGGGGTTAGTTTCTTTTGGTCTAATGTGAATGGCTCTGCTAATAAAAATATTTATTTTGTAACAAGTGACATACTTGTACTCTATACATGCATTTGACACATTCACTTTTGTTCTAATAAAGTGTTCAGGGAGAACCAGAAAAGGTTCCAGGACTTTTGAGCTTTTCCACCTTTGGTTTCCACCTGTCACCCAACTCTCACCTATGGCTCCAGTGTAGTGGCCACATCCTGGTAAAACTGTCTCAGACAGGCTCCATAGCTTGAAGTTTAATCTTCTGACATGAAATAATTACTACGCTACCACTGTTTCCATTTTGGTTGTATTTCCCTAAAATGCCCTATGTACATAAAACCTTTTGAATCTCATCGTTCTTTTATTGGGAATTTTGCTGATATCATTTTTAGTGTTTCACTGAAAAACTGTTATCCCTTTTCCTGCTCTGTCTTTGTAAAATTGATTTGTGATGTGTATTCAGCATTAGAAGAAGCATATCCTACATAACTGATGTGTTCAACTTCCAAACTACATTTTAAATATTGCTCTCTTATTCATTGATTCTCATTTGATTTATTGTTCATTGATTCACTATCTTCTAATGATCTGCTGTAGCCCTAGAAATGATGTATGAATTACATACCAATTATTGATGTTGTTCTCTGTTTATTTTCATTATCATCCTGTAGAGTTTCCTATCTAGTGCTTTGTCAGTTCTAAGGAGAGGATGAATTTTTTTCCATGAGTGTGGAGGGTCAAGGCACTCTACCAAAATGGGAAAACTAAGGCATTTATCTTTCAGCATGACTGAGTTAGGAATTCTACACAAGAGTAACAGGCTGACATTTACAAATGTTAGAAAAAGAGACTTTGAAAGAAAATCCCCAGTGATTTGTTAATTTTACCATCTTTAAAATGCATAGTATGTAAATGTGACATAAAAATAGTAAAGAAAGATGATTAGCGCTGAAGAATGCTTCTTTATTAATTGAAACCTAGGCATTATATTCCTTAATGAGAGAAATTATAAAGTACTTACTTTGGTATAACTCTAATTTTATCGGTGTGGGGACTTAATCTTGGGATAAAATTCACCATCCATCCCCCCCCATGCAGTTGTTGCATAATTGACTAAATTAAATGGGAAGCCCTAATACAGTAAAATGGAAGAGAAGAATATGGAAAGAAGTTGCATGGCTAGAGGATGAAACAATGATTGAGGGTACAGAATACAAGACCGAGTCCACTTGCAGCCAGAATTTGGGTCCAGTGTAAAGTAGGTTAGAGAACAAGAAAGGAAGTTGAAACTGGGAGGGACAGAGGAGAAAAAAAGAGAGCTGTGAGGGTCATAGCTAAAGAAATTAGTAAGAAGAGGGAAAACAACACATTTCTTTGGCATCTGCTATGTGCAAAATACTGTGCTAAGTACTGGGGGAGGAGAGTTTAGATAAGATGTGCCCTTGTTTTCAGTGAACTTAACGGTTAAATGAAAAATGAGACACATACCGGTAGCTACAAAATATTACATGAGTACATTAGTCACAAAGAAAAAATACATGAAGGCTAAAGGGGAAGGTATAAGAAAGTCTCATTTAAGTTTGACTTTTAAAGCATGAGAGAAAATTCAACCAGCTGGGGGGAGTTGAAGGTTTCTCACATGCACGAAATGGGGCAATGTGAAACAAGCCAAGAAGACAAGAGTTGCCCCCAATTGTGACAGGCCTTGAGTATGAGACAGAAGAGTTTGGCTCTTGCTCAGTAAAATGCACTCCTTCCTCACCTTTATGTTCTGACTCAACTCTTCACTTCTGCAGGAGATCTTTCCAATACTATCCCTGAGCCCCCATGTCTTCCCTTCTGAGTGAAAAATGGTAGAAAATGTAACCTATCCATGTCAGTTGATCCTGTGAGACTCCCTCGGTCCCACCCAAAATGGGAAGGGGCCATGAACTTTTTTACTCACTAGCTATTCCCTGGGGAGTCAGCTAAGGGAAGCTTGCTACAGCCACAAAGTGGGCAAGGTGCAGGGAAAGGTACAGTACAATTTGAGGAGGAAGAGAATTTTACCAACAACACATGCTCAGCTTTAATTGACCAGGTCAGTTCATGCTGGAACAGAAAAGAAGAAATTGAGAACCTGTACAAGTATGGGAGGGGACAGAGGAAATAATTCTGTTGTTTTATCTTTCCTCAAAAGTCTCCCATTCTTCCTAACTTCATTATTTTAATAGAGGATACCACCATCTTTCTAGTCATCCAAGTTTAACACATCATCATCCTTGACTCCTTTCTTCTTCTTCACCATTTCCCTCTCCCTCCCCATCCAATCAGTTGCCAAAACATTGTTTCTACCTCCACATCCTTCTCTTGATTTACATGGCCACTACCCTAGTTCAGATCCTTATAACCTTTCTACTCAATTCTTGTGATTTCCAGCTATTGGATCTACTTGCTTCAGGTCTCTCCACTCTCCACTCCATCTCCCACACAACTACAAAAATGATCTTTACTAAAGCACAAATCTGACCATTTCATTCCCCACCTCAAGAGGCTTCAGTGATTCCTTATTGTCTCTGGGATTAAATATCCTCATTTCCCATCTGGCTGCACTGGTTTTGGACTTCCTTAACTGTTCCACCATGCCCTGAGTAAACTTATCACTGGGAAATCTCATCATCTTTCAAGGTCCAAGGAGCCTTGTTTCTTCACATCTTTTCAGTTATCCTCTGTCCCTCTGATTGAAGGATAGAGCCATAAACTCCTCCATATTATTATATCAAAGTGAAAAACATCTGCACAGATAAAATTAATGCACCTAGGATAAGAAAGGAAGTGATTAAATGAGAAAACATCTTTTGCATCAAATTTTTCTGATAAAGGTTTGGTATCTAAGATATATAAGCAACACACATATGACTAATAGCCATTCTCTCATAGAAAAGTGGATAAGGGATATGAATTTACAGTAATATAAAGAAGAATTACAAAGTATTCACAACCACGTGAAAGAATTCTCTAGATCACTGAGAAATGAAAATCAGAACAACACTGAGGTTTCACCTTATACCTGCAAACTAACCAAAATGACTGAAAAATGGCAATAGTCAATATTGGAGGGGTAGTGGAATGATAGGCACACTGATACAATATTAGTAGAATTGTGAAATGGTACAACCATTTTGGAAAGAAATTTAGAAGTATGCAAATAAACTGACTAAAATGTCCATACCCTTTAAACCAGAGACTCCATTACTGACCTTAAACCCCAAGAAAGCCATCAATAAGAAGAAAGTCCCATATATGCCAAAATATTTATAGCAGCACTTTTTGTGATAGCTAACTGGAAACAAAGTTGATACCGATCAGTTGAGGAATGGCTAAACAAATCGTGGTATTTGAATATATTGTAATGTTCGGGTACTATAAGAAATGATGTGTGTGATGGAAATAGATAAGGATAGAAAGATCTATATGAACTGGTGCAAAGTGAAGTAAGCAGAGCCAAGAAAACAATATATACAATACTACGACAATGTAAATGGGAAGATCAACTACAAACTAAAAAAATCAAAAGTGAAAATAGGAAAATTATAAAGATCAAACAGGATTTGAAAGATTATGAAAAATACTCCCAGCACCCTCCCTTCATGTCAGCACTTTGTTTTTAAAAACTTTTCAATGTATCAATCATGTTATTTTTTTCTTCTCTAAAAATTACCATTTGTTATATGGGATGGCTCCCTTGGAAGAGGAGGGATACTTGGAATAACAGTGATGATGTAAGAAACAAAAGATATCAACAAAAATTTATTTTTTAAAAAATTTGAAAAAAAAAGAAAATTCTATTTAGTTTTTATTTGTATTCTGGTTGTGTTGTTTCCTAACTCAGAACTGACACTCCAGGAAAAGACCAAAGGTGTTGAATAAGCATTCTGGCCTTGGCAATAGAATGGAGAGGGTGTTGTCACTAATTAACCAATCAGTACTTTTCAGAAAATCTGTGAGACAAATCTGAGAGAGTCTAGCATTTTACTATTATTGCATTAGTATTATTGATTTCTAACAGTGCCTAGATGGTGTTGAAACTTTTAAAATTGCTAATAATTTTAATGGATTATGTTTTTGGAAATTTCTTAAGATTACAGGTCCTTTAAGCTCAAGATAAAATATACCTCTCTGGTCACTAGCATCACTTCTAATAATTCATCCAGTATTCCACTAATTCACTACTTTCATAGAACCCTTGTAATTAATCACTGTCAAATTTCTGAAACCTTCCCATCTCCCACCCCCTGGATAAGGAAACTTTGAAATAATGTTGTCCAATGCTTCATTTTTACATATAAGGAAGCCTAAGCCCAGAGAAATAAAATGACTTGTGTAACTGCTGTGTTCACAGTAAAGCCAAGATTTAAATCCAGGTGTTCTCTGGCTCCGAATCTAACATTCTTTCCATTCTGTCATTGTACCAGAAGAGTTTTTAAAATAAAATATAGACTAGAAAACATATATGGCTTAATTATATCTAAAGTAAGATTTAATTATTCTTTTACAAAAGGTTTAGAGCTTAGACTGAGTATAGTACTCTACAGGGCATCTAAGAGACATTTGGTAAATATTAGCTCTTGTTGAAAGTGTTTAACCTTAGACAAGTTTACAGATTAACAGGTTAACAGTTATCTATTTGTAGACCAAGCTGAGTCATGAAGAGGTCGTCATTTTTGTAATGAACAGGTTATGACTATTCCTCTTCCCAGGCTTCCTAAGTATTATTTAATCACACCTATTCCTGTTCTCAAAACCTGTGCTGTAAGCCATAAGATATCATCTGCTAGAGAGATTCTTTTGCTCATAACAAAATCAGGGAAAGAAAAGATTATTCTGAATAAACAAACTTCAAATTATTTCATAGACCTATTAAATTGCTTATTTATCTGATTTCAGAAATGAATGCAAGATAATATCAGGATTTTCAATTCTTGGGCAATTATAAGCAACCATCAGATTTATCTCAAAATGTGGGAATCCTTTAAATGTTTGTAATTGTTCAAAAGGTACTAATATAGTTTAAAATTAAAACCAAAATGGAACGTTCTGTTAATTGAAAGTTCATTTGCCAAAACACTTGTTTGCCAGTCTTTGTTCCAACTAGTTACAAATAAGAATTTGTCTTCAACTATTTTTTTAGGGGAAAACACAATAATACTTTTAAAAATATAATGAGGGGCAGCCAGGTGGCGCAGTGAGTAAGAGTACCGGCCCCAGAGTCGGCAGACCTGGGATTGGTTCTGGCCTCAGATACTTAACACCCACACAAAATAACTGGCCATGTAACTTTGAGCAAGTTACTTAACCCCAATTGCTTAGGGGCAGCCAGGTGGCACAGTGAGTAAGAGCGTCGGCCCCAGTGTCGGGAGACTCGGGATCAGTTCCGGCCTCAGATACTTGGCACCCACACAAAAATAACTGGCCGTGTAACCTTGAACAAGTTACTTAACCCCAATTGCTTTAAAAAAATAAAATTAAATTTTAAAAATTAAAAAAAATAAAAATATAATGAGTATTTCTGCTGTGTGGCAAAAACTATGTATTTACTTAGTAAGCTTTCAGTGTTTAAAGTATAATATTTGATCATTTCCATTACAGTCAAGCAGTGCTGGTAGACAAAACCATGTACATCTCAGGACAGATAGGCATGGATGCATCAAGTGGACAGCTTGTACCAGGAGGGGTGGTAGAGGAAGCAAAACAGGTAA
>NW_027186063.1:42836-118909 GCF_028583685.1 Petaurus breviceps papuanus | reverse complement strand
AAAAAAAAAAAAAAACTAGCCATGTGACCTTGGGCAAGTTACTTAACCCCAATTGCCCTCCAAAAAAAAAATCTTCCTCTCCTCATTCACTCCCTCAAGCAAGGGTCCTCCTCTCCTCACTCATGGTAGCTATTCAGTCTCCAAGCTGCTTGCTCCCAGTAGTTCTGGCTCCAAGCAGTTCTCATTCCTGGCAGTTCTCAGCAGAAGGCCTCAGCAGAGGTTCTGGTTGACTCTCAGAAGAAGTTCTGGCACCACAAGTTTTGTTCTCAAAATCTCTTCCCTCTCCAGCCTAGGCCTCCTTATATATGGTATTAGCTTCTCCCTGCCCCACCCCTTCCTGCTTGTCAGCAAATTCATACCACTGTGGGATTCACAAGTTCTGGGTCTTTCTACTTGACACAATTATGAACTTGAAACTAAGTGCTAAGTACCTGTTAGCTTGCCAATACAAGGGGCATGAAAGATCTTAAAATCCCATTACCATTACATAGTGCTGGCAATGTGTGTGAATGTTGTTGCAATTCTGCTAAGCTTGATGTATATAGATATCATTGTGGCCCTGTTATGTTTTCTCTTCCCAGGAATAGATACTTCAAAGGGCTTGAGGTGGACTCATCACCATGAGCTTTGAAATGGAACAGGAGGTGGAACAGTAACTGGGGGCTGCCTCTCTGTAAGTCCAGGTGAGAGTTGGGTGAATTTGGACAAGAGCTGGGAGCATGGAAAAGGAACCATGGAATTTGGGAGCCAGCCTACAGTAAAAATGAAAGGACCTTTCCTTGGGTACTTTGTAGTGGCTGACAAGACCATGATTTACTGTGACCTAGGGGTGAGAGAACTTTGTACTTTGTGCTTTGTACCCCTTAAGGATGATTGAGTTAAGGATGATTGGAAGCTACTCTACAAATCAAGAAGAAAGAAGACTTTCTGACTGAGGAGATTAAGACAATGTGACCTAGGGGTGGGAGATCTTTGTACTTTTTATCCCTTAAGGAGGATTGCTCCTTAAGGATAGTTGAGTTAAGGACTTAGTGGATGATATTTTTGTTTAAAACTATGTGGCCACTTTAGTGATAAGTTGTTATATTATATCATTGTGAATGCTGTACTTTGGTTTCTGTGAATGTTTTTTTTTTTTCTTTTTGGAGAGCAATTGGGGTTAAGTAACTTGCCCAAGGTTACAGGCTAGTTTTTGTGTGGGTGTTAAGTATCTGAGCCTGGGAATGAACTAGGGTTCTGACTACAAGTCAGTGCTTTACTCATTGAGCCACCTAGCCACCCCTCTGTGAATGTTTTGCTTTAGTTTACTGTTGAATAAATAGAGTTCACTATACTATGTTATCACAACCTTAGAGCTATTCACAGCAGCAGTCCTTTTGGACAGCTGCTCATGTTTGACTTTACAAGCTACTTGAAAGGCAGGACTTCTGTCTCCCACAGTTGCAGGGAAAGGACCCTGACCCCACCTTTTGGTAAACTAAAACTGGAGCAGACATATATTTAGGGTATAGAAGTACCCAGAATAAGTCAACAAACATTCATTAAGTGTCTACTATATGACAGGCATTTTAAATCCTGGAGATACAAAGAAAAAAAATAGTTCCTGCCCTCAGAGAGGTCAATTATTAAATCATATGAATGAAGAGATAAGACCTAGAGTTGTTCCCACAACCTGAACACTTCTGAAATAGAGCCTGGAGAGGGAGGATTAGTCCTATCCGGGCACTCCCTTACCACTTGAAAAAGGCAAGAGAGCTCCTACTCTACTCTTATTCTCACTCTTTAGTATCCAAACTAAAGGTGGCTAAGATCTATTTTCATAAAAAGGCAAACCTACCTCCCACAACTCATGGGGAGGCAGGGAAGGGAAAAGGAAAAGCCGCAGCATAGGCAAAAAAAAAAAAAAACAGATATTAGTAAAACCTAAGCAAAGCTTCCAAGACATTTTGGAAATGAAGGGTGAGGGGAAGACCAGAAGGAGGGAAGAAGACCAGAGATTCCTTGAATTCAAACCATGATCTGGAGATGAATAAAAATGGGGGCCATTGGGGTGGGGAGACAAAGAGAGAGTCAGGAAGTAACTGCCAGAATCAGGCATGAGCAACTGTATTCTAGGCAGCACTTCAAAGCATAACTGAAGGAAATAAGGAAGAATTGATTCCTGAAGTCCAACCAAACAGAAATGAACTTCCAAATCCCTTCTCCCCTTACCAAGGCCTTTTCCTTCCACTATACTTGGGGGGAGCTTGGGAGGAGATGAAGAATACAGTTATAGTTTCTTTCAGGAACCCTAATTTTCTATTTTCTTAAAATCTCAGGCCATGGTTCTAGAGTAGCATCTTCATTCCCAACATTAGGGACAGAAGTGCGGAGCCAGAAGCCCAGGAATAAAAAATTTGGACTTTCACCTCCTAAGAGAAATGAAAGAGAAAAAGCAGAGACAGAATCAGGAAAGTTGGGGCTTCCTTTTCCTAGAAATCTTTCTTATACTCCACCACCCCTCTTTTCTAAGAACAATCTCAGCTATACCTTCTCTTATCACTCTTGCAATAAGATACTTTAATACTTTTCTCTCACCCCCAAAGTTAAATAGCCTAAGCAGATGAAATAATTAGATGAGGCATTGTAATTGGTTAGCCTAGAACCCCAAATAGGTTGGAGGCCTAGGACACTTGGAAGCCTACCCTAAGATAAAAATATATATATATCATTTACTCTATGTGTACCTAAATATCCGGCAAAAAGTTGTTTCCTTCATCATACTGGGGGAGGAGGGTAAGTGGAGAAAGTGTTTCCTTCAGGAACTTAGAGAGATATTGATGAACAAAGGGGCTTATTGAAGCAAATATGGAGATTTATTTAACGGCATGAATTGTCACTGAGTGCAGTGAGGGTTTAGCTCTGATGGAAATCCTGAGAGTTCATTGAAAAGGCTACTAAGCAGGTTACAGAGTGGGAAACAGAGTTACTGAAAGGGTTAGTTATGCAAGAATAAGATATAAGAGACATGGCTTTACAAGTTGTCAGAAAAAGACTAGCACTCTTAGGTGACCATAGTTTTGGAAGGTAATAACCCCACTTACCCCTTAATACTATACTTTCCTTCTGTTGATTATCTCCAATGAGCCCTTCCTATATCTTGTTTATATATAATTGGCTATAAGTTGGTAACATGGCACCCCATTAGACAGTGAGTTCTGAGAATGTGTACAGTCTTGGCTCTCACACCCTAAAATGTGAGTTCCTTCTAAAGCATGAGGTATCATGGTGCCCCATACAATAGTGAGATCCTTGAGATCAGGGATAGTTTTTTTTTTCTTTTTTCATATACCTAGTGCTTAGCACAATGTCTAATACAAAATAAGTGCTTAGTAAATGCTTATAGACTACCATAATTATACCTCATCTAGGATATCCTGTGTAACAAATTTGGGGAATGATATTGGCGTGTGTCAAAAGAACAGCGACCAAAACAGTGACATCATGTCATATGAGAATCAACTGAAGAAACTGGGGGAAGAGAAAGTTCTGTTGGGTGCTAGAGTGAGATATACATTGTGACTCCAGAAGGAACAAGATAGGACCAATGGAAAGAGGCAACAAGGAGGTTGACTTTTAATCAACATAAGAA
Organism: Petaurus breviceps papuanus; assembly: GCF_028583685.1. Classification (NCBI taxonomy): domain Eukaryota; kingdom Metazoa; phylum Chordata; class Mammalia; order Diprotodontia; family Petauridae; genus Petaurus; species Petaurus breviceps. Next base: position 115,278 of record NW_027186063.1, on the reverse strand, counting down.
AGAATTGCCCAATAATCATTGTAGTCCAACAATGGAGCAATGTCTTAATAGATAATGAGCTCTCTGGTTCTGAAAATATTTAAACAGAGGTTACATGGTCACCTGTCCAGAATTTTATATAGGTATTCATGAAGTAAGGTGCTTCTTCCTCTAAAATGTGAGCAGTTACATTTGCTGAAAAGGGCAGGAAAAAGCATTTTTGCATAAAGAAATAAACTAACTTGGAAAGAATGTAAAAAATACTGTCTCTTACACATATAAAAAGTTGAGCACTAAAATGGGCAGAAAAGATAGGTGGCACAGTGAATAACAGCGCTGGCCCCAGAGTCAGAAGGACCCAGGATCGGTTCCAGCCTCAGATGCTTAACACTCACACAAAAAACTGGCCGTGTAACCTTGGGCAAGTTACTTAACCCCAATTGCTTTAACAAAAATGGGCATAAAAAGAATGTTTTTTACTAAAAATTTACAAAATGCAAGTGTAAGGAAATGTAATTGTCAGAGTCACAGAATGTTAAGGGATAGTTTAAAAAATGCAGAATGACTGATGCTGTAGGTAATTATGGTCCCTCAGTTCATTTGCATGTAAACATTGTAGACTGGAAGCTCACAAAATAATAAAACGAACAACTATTTGAAAACTATAGGAGTAGTTTTAAAAATGGTTAGGTTTATAACTAACAGGGAAGTTCATGAGTTTTTAAACTCATAAAGAAAAAGGTGAATCGATAAGTATGATGATACACTAATTTGAGTCATTGAAAATAGTGAAAAAAGGCCAAGATAGTGGAGTAAGGCAGGAACTTGCTGGAATTCTCCAAAAATCAACTCCAAACAACTATGAAATCATGCCCAAAATGAATTCTGAAGCAGCAGAACCAACAAAAAGTCAGGGTGTAACAATTTTCCAGCCCATCAATGTAGAAGGTTGGAAGGAAAAGTCTGTATCACTTCAGTAAAAGAGGAATGCTGTTCAGTTCAGGCAGTGTCTAAGTAAGCCAGCAACAAGCCACCCACTAGAAAACCAGTAGTAAGTTACTAAGCCCCTGGTACAGGTCAGCAGACATCCTGTGGCCCTAGTACATCAGAACAGTGACTAGGCCCCACAGCCCCAGTGCAAGGAGCTTGGGATAGTGCCTGCTCCACACCAGTAGCAAAACCCAACTTTAACATAATCTTTTTTTTTTTTAAGTCATGAATTGGATTGGAAAAATGAAGGGAAAAAAACAAACAAATGAAAAACAAGAATCTGACTGTAGAAAGTTACTATGGTGACAGGGAAGATCAAAACACAAACTCACAAGAAGACAACAATGTCAAAATAGTTACATGTGAAACCACAAAGAAAAATGTGAAATGGTCTTAGCATGCCTGCTTCCCCCCAAAAAAATAAATAAATAAATAACATACACAGAAACAAACTTGGAAGAGCTCCAAAAGGATTTTAAAAATCAAATGAAAGAGAGAAGAAAATGGGAAAAGAAATGAGAGTGATGCAAGAGAAATTATGAAAAAGGAGTCAACAGTCAGTAAAAGAAGCATACAAATAAATGAAAAGAGATATACAAAAAATCACAAAAGAAAACAACTACTTAAAATCTAAAACTGACTAAATCTAAAAGGAGGTTACAAAAGCTCACTAAAATAATTTCTTAAAAATTAGAATTGGGCAAGTGGAAACTAATGATTCCATGAGACATCAAGAAACTACATCTATCTATCTATCTTTCTGTCTGTCTGTCTATCTTATAAAACTTTGAAAAATAGAAGAAAGTATGAAATATTCTACTAGAAACACAACTGAACTGGAAAATAGATCCAGGAGAGATAACTTAAGAATTGTTAGACTAACTGAAAGCCATTATCAAAAACAAAAACAAAAAACCCTAGACATTGTCTTTAAAGAAATTATCAAGGAAAATTGCCCTGATATTCAAGGACCAAAAGATAAGTGAATTCAGCCAAATAGTTAAAGAACTAATATCATATAAACTATTTGAAAAAGTTGGCAAAGGAGTCCTATCAAATTTCTTTTATGACATGAACATGGTGCTGATACTTGAACCAGGAAGAAGAAAAACAGAAAGAAAATTATAGATCAATTTCCCTAATGAATATTGATTTAAAAAAAGTTAAATAAAACACTGACAAGAACATTACAGCAACATATCACAAAGATCATACACTATAACCAAGTGTGATTTACACCAGAAATATAGGGCTAGTTTGATGTTAGGAAAACTATCAGCATAATTGACCATATCAATAACAAAGCCAAGAGAAATCATGTGATTATCTCAATAGATATGGAAAAAAAGCTTTTGACAAAATACAGTGCCCATTTCTAATAAAAACACTAGAGAGCATAGGAATAGAGTTTTCCTTAAAATTAGTAATATCTATCTAAAATCTTCCATAAGCATTATCCATAATGGGGATAAGCTAGCCATCCCAGTATAGTCAGAGGCAAAGCAAGTATGTCCATGTGAACAGATACAAAGCATAATAGTAGAATCATTTTCTTATAATCTTAAAATCCCCAAATCTTGGAGAAGTCCACTTTACAGCAGGACACATTTCAATGTCCCTTTAATGAGCAAATTCCCCTAGTGTTGAGATCTAGTGAGGATGACAAAGCGGAATTTAGCTACCTGTCACCCTCCTGAGGGAAGTGGCCTGTTCCCCAGCAATAAGCATCACAATGTTAAAGACTGGTCCACATCATTGCCCCTATTTCATAGGTGCAGAAATTGAAACCAGGACCAAGAGATGGCCAAAGATATCATGTATCATGTAGCCTAGTTCAAATTCTTCTTCCTGGGGTTATTTGGAGAATGGCTCTTTGCGATACCTGATCCTATTATGCTATTAGAGGTAGAGGCCCTCGATTCAGAAGAACCTGGGTTCAAATCTGGTCCCAGAAAGTTACTAGCAGTTTGACCCTGGGCAAGTTATGAACTGTTTGTCTCCACCCCTCATCTGTAAAATATACTGGAGAAGGAAATGGCAAACGACTCCAGTATCTTTGCCAAGAAAACCCCAAATGGAGTCACAGAGAGCTGGAAAACACTGAAACCACACACACACACACCATATAGGAAGAAGTAATAGGAAACCTTATTCTCCAGAAACCAGGTTCAAAACTCATCTCCTCTAGGTAGCCTACCTTAATCAACTTCCCTTTCTCCCCTTACTCATAAATATATAAATTCAGGTTGTTAACAGCTAGAAGTGCATTAGGTCAGGGGCATTAGCAACCCAGGACCTTGCCAGCCCCTTGGGGCCAGCAGGCTTCACAAGGTAAGCAAAACTCTTGTTCAAGCAAGATTAATATGTAATTTGGAAATGTTTAAACAAAGTAAGTAAAAATATAATACATCATAAATAATGTTAATTTGTAGTTTTTTCAGTCAATATGTGCCCCCCTCAGCTATCTGTTTTTATTTTAAATTAATAATATTGCCTTAGAAGTCATATAATCCAACCCTCTGTCCTCATTTTACAGTCGATCTCTCTTCCATTTCTTTTTCCTTGGCACCAATGAACCTGTATATACCATCTTCATTTTCACTGATTTCTATTTTTCTCCATTTTTGTCTTTGCCCTGAGAATGTGTCCAGTCTTGGCTCTCAGATTCTAAAAGGGGCATTCCTACAAGAGTATGGTGCCCCCTTCAACTGAGAGCTTCTTGAGGACAGAGTTCTATTACCATGCTCTTCCCCCGGGCCACCAAAGAACAGGTTCCCTGAGTACAGGCCTCTATCTTTTCCCATTAGCACAGGGCCATGCTTCCCTGTAGACAGGGAGTCTTGTGTCTTTTTCTGAGAGTAGTAATTTCTTTCACAACAGGAAAGTTATGTCAGAGATGTGGTAGGATCTCCGAGAGGTCAAGTTTTAGGCCTGAACTGGGCCCCTCTGTAGCAGTCGCAATGCTCCATCCCGGATCTGTTTGGTCTTCATGCCATAAATAATGGGGTTCAGCATAGGAGGAACCACAAGATACAGGTCAGCCAGGAGTATGTGCACATGGCGTGGTACATGCTGCCCAAACCTCTGGGTATAGAAGGAAAAAAGTCCTGGAGTATAGAAAAGCAGAATGACCCCAAGGTGAGAGCCACAGGTCCCAAAGGTCTTGGCTCGTGCCTCCTTGGAGGACAGTGCTAACACTGCCCGCAGGATGAGAGCATAGGAGAGTGCAATGCAGATGGAATCAACTCCCACAACCAGGGTAGCTGCGGTGATGCCATACACATTATTGGCACGTGTGTCATCACATGCTAGCTTCACCACAGCCATGTGTTCACAGTAAGAGTGAGCAATCACCTGCCCACAGTAATGCAGTCTCGCTAGGAGGCAGGTCAGTGGGGTCATGAGCCCGAGGCCCCGTAATGCAGCAGCCATGCCCATACGACCCACAGTCCCCAGTGGCAACAAAGTACCATAGTGTAAAGGACGGCAGATGGCCACATACCGATCAATGGCCATGGCCAGCAGGATGCCTGACTCTACAGCTGAGAAGCCGTGAATGAAGAACATCTGTGTAGCACAGGCACCAAAGGTGATCTCAGCTGTGCCTGCCCAGAAGAGAGCGAGGAGCCTGGGCACTGTGGAGGTGCAGAGAACCAAGTCAATGGCAGAGAGCATGCATAGGAAGAGGTACATGGGCTGGTGCAGCCCTGGCTCTGTCCAGACCACCAGCAGGACAGCCAAGTTACCCAGGACAGCCATGACATACATGGAGCAGAACGGGAATGCGATCCAGAAGTGGGAGACCTCCAGGCCTGGGATGCCCATCAGGACGAAGGTGGCAGAACTAACATGGCTGTGGTTGTAGAGTGTCATCGCCCCGTGTCAGAAAGGGGAAGAAAGGGGTTGTAACTTCCAGTAACAAGGGATGTCACTGACCTTCTCTGAGATCTAGGTTGTGTGCCATGGAGAAAATGAGGCAGCTGCAATCCATCTCAATAGAGAAAGGACTGAAAAGACAGTGTAAGGGACTCAGATTAGGCCTTAAGAATAACTCCTAGAGAGATAGGGGGTTGTGAGGTACTAGGATCTAATGGAAAGGAGAAAATACTATCCCCTTCTCTGAGGAAGAAGAGTCTTCCCCACTTTCCACTAGTCAAGTAGGTATTATTCTCATATATTGGAGGCAGAGAGATGGACAGGTTGGTCTCTGATTTTGTCCAAAAGTAGCAAAGTTTGAAAAGGTATCTGCTTCATCCTCCTTGCCTCCTACTGGTCCCCTGCCTACTCTCTCCTCTGGTTTTCTGTCCATCTGTCCTTCTGTCTGTCTGAGATCACCCACATGTTCAAAGGGCCGAAGAGATTGGAACATAGACTTCATGAAGAAGATTCGAAAGATGAAGGCCAATTAGCTGCCAATCTTGTCGGTTCTTCCCCCAGACTATCTTTTATATCTGTACCTTCCTGATTTGTATAGCTACTACTCTAGGACAGACCCAAGGTCAGTGGGATTTTACATGTTGCCAAACAGAATCTCAGAATTTGAAAAGACCTTTGATCAGTCACTCCTCTGCTCAAAGCCCTTCCAAGATACCTGCCATTTAAGGCCCTCCACAATTTGACTAAAACCTACCTTTCTAGCCTTATTTTATATTACTTCCCTTCCCATGGTTTATGTTCCAACCAAACAGACTATTCTTTGTCCCACTGAAGTATTCTGTAAGCCCTCAAATCTCTGCCTTTGAGTATGATGCTCCCTTTGTCTCAAATTCCCTCCCTCCTTATGGCATCATCCTCCACCCCCTCCTGGCAACCTGCTGAATTCCTATCAGTTCTTTTTAACTCAGTTCAAGGGGCAGTTCCATAATACCTCAAACACCCAATGGTTTGTTTAAAAAACAATTCTCCACATTTAATATCGCAAAGTACTTTGCTGGTACCTCTTTAAACCCTTCACACAGCATTGTTTCATTTCAGTTACTCATATATGTATCATGTAGCCCTACTAATTAGCAAGCTCTAAGAGAGCAGAAACTGTGTCTTATTTAAAGCATGTACCTTTCCAAGTGCTGAGCATAGGGCTATCACGAGATTAGGTAATTAATGACATTCCTGGTGTAAAGACTAGTGTTGTTGAACTTGGAATCAGGAGATGATGGTTCAAATTTCCCATCAAAAACTTGACTAATAGTGTGACCTCAAGCAAACTCATCCTCAGTTCCTCATTCACGAAATAGAGCTAGGTCTGGATCACATTAAATAACACATGTAAAGTGCTTTGCAAGATTCAAAGAGCAAACACACACACACACTATTATTATCAATATTATCGCTTGTGATACCTCCACCAAAGGACTATTGTGAAGAGAGGGATGATCATTGTAAATTATTATTACTAAGGGTTTTCTCTTTGAACCTTTTCTAGCTGGGAGTCCTCCTAGTCCTAATCCAAAGCCATGTGCTACAGGATTCCATCTGGAGTTAACTTGAAAGACATCACATTGGATTCCAATATTACCCCAGTCTGTAGGAATTTAGTAACTGGAAAACTTAAAAATGTATAATTACAACAATGCAAAAATAAAATGGGGGTGCCTTGAGAGGTAGTAAGTTCACCGTTACTGTCCATATTCAGTCAGGAGCTGAAAAAAAACCTATCACGGAAACTCTAGAGAGCATTTGTACCCTGGCTATAGAGAACAAGGAAAGAGCTCTGAGCTGGGAGTGAGAACACAAGTAGATTCTAGTCTAAGCTCTGCAACTTGCTCACTATATGACCTTGGGAAAGATACTTACCCTTACTGTGCCTCAGTTTCCTCATCTGTAAAATTAAAAGGTAAGATTGAAATAAAGCCTTCCCATTTTGAAATCATAGAATATGAGAGTGAGAAGAAACTCTGGAGGTATAAAAGGGAGCAGAATTCTCCACATAGGACAGTTTAGAACTGTCTCACAAGTGAGCAGTCTCAGGAGTCAAGAACATTCTATAGGTCTTAGTTTCTGTGGGGACTAGTTAATAGAAGATTACAGCACTGAAGGGGTTACTACATTTCCATCATGAGTTCAGGGATCTTCTACCACTTTCAGACTGTATCACCTCAGGCTAGCATCTCTACATCTCTAGACCTGTCTCTTCTTCTGTTAAATGAAGATGATGATGCCTGCATCCCCTAAACCGCAGGTTTGTTTGTGTGCTGAATGAAGGGGTATGGAAGATTCAGCTTGTGACATCCTCACTGTTCCCTCCAGGTATCTCTCACAGAGCAAAACCCACTGTATGTTGTGTAAAAAAGAACTGACTTCTTCCCCCAACAGAGACACAACTTACCAAAGCTTGGAGGACATGATAAAGGTTATTGTGGCTCCTTTTCCTATAGGGCTTAGGATATAGAGGGCCAGCTGACCCATTTATCTCTTGCTCTAATGACTGCTCCATTGGGAAAGGAAATTCTCCAAGGTTGGATGGGGAGGGAAAAAAAAGTGTCTATGTAAGCTCTGTGTCTGGGGAAAGAAACACAAATAACATTCAGGGAAATTTTAACCCTTGAAACAGATGTAAGAGTTTATGATCAGAAGAATAGTTGTAGGGGAGGGGTGGGGGAAGAGGGAGCAGAGCAGGAGACCTACTTGTGAGTACTGGCTCTACTATTGATCCTTATGCAATCATGGGCAAGTTATTCCCTTCTCTAGGCCTCAACTTCATCTACAAAATAGGGATGATTGTCCTTGCCCTGCCCTTGAACATCTAATGAAACAATGGAAGGGCAAATGATTTCTAAACTGGACATTGGGGTTCAATTAGGTTGCTGCTATATGGACTGAGCAGCATAGCACCTGATGTTTGTTTCTCCAAATGGAAAGAAGGTTATTGGGCCTTAACCATTTATGCTGAGGACTTAGATCCTTGTATGTGAACTTCAGGAAATTGTGATAAGAGATTTTGAAGTGGGAGGAAACTTAGAGATTATTTCACATGTGTTCCTTTCACTTATGTGGGAATAAACAAAAGAAAGTAGTTTGTGTACTGTCCATAGTCAAGAAATCCAGGACATATGGCTGTGAAAAAGTCCAAACCTGACTACTATGTCACATGCCCAATTGTTTTGTCTAGAGGCATGACTCATTTGATATCTGAATTTGCCACCACTTATTTGGAAATATCTCTATTTTTTCCTCCTCCTTGTGTGGCTTCTTTTACCTAACTTTACTTATAGTCATTTTAGACACTAGAGGCCACTTTTCTCAAGCTGAGTCTCTTCAAATGAAACAATATTTGTAAAGTATTTTACAAATGCCTGGAACATAGTAGTTGCTTAATAAATATCTGTCACTTTCCTTCCAAACAATGAAGCGTTATCCTCTGAAATGCTCATCACGTTAGTCATGTTTCACATGGAAAACTTCAACCCAAATTTCCATGTTCTTCATAGTCTCTCCCCTATCCCATTATTAATGTAGATGGGAAGCAATTCCCCATGACCATTCATTTTATAAATAGGACACCACTTCCTGACTAAAGTGCTGAGCACTACTGCTAAGTCTGAAAAATCTACCAAATGTTACCTCCTAGGGTTATTGTGGCATTTCTGATGGGACAGGCAGGCTGACTCTACAAAAAGACTACAGAAAGCCTTGCCATGTCACAAAGGCAATATCAAAGAATTAGGGGGGAAAAAAGCAAGATTTAACAGGGGAGACGTGAAAGTTCAAGAAGCCTAGAGCTACGAAAGCTCTTGCCATTCTGCTGTTTGCTAGAATTGTGCTGGGTAATTACTGAGTGATAGTGGTGGATGAAGAAGAGGAAGACAAGGAACCAGGAACAGTTGAGGAAGATGCTGTGGGAAATGATATCCATCTGGATTTAGGGGATGAAAAACTAAGGATAATGGAAATGAGTCAATTTTAATTTTGCCTTCCAATTCTATAGTATACCATAATAGACAGAGCTCTGAATTTTGAGTCAAGTAGACTTGGGATTGAATCCAGTTTCAGACACTTACTGGTCGTGTGGCTCTAGACAAATGGCATTCCCTGAGTGTCAATTTCCTGTAAAATGGGGCTGATAGTACCCTCTCTTCTAGGGTTTTTATGAGGATCACATAAAGTCTATAAAATGTTTTGTAATCCTTAAAGCATCATATAAATATTAGCTATTATTATGATGTGGTGATGGCTAGAGCAGTGGGCCTATAATAAGGAAGACTCGTCTACATCTGTCCTCAGAAATTTACTAGCTGTGTGACCCTAGATAAGTCACTTCACACTGTTGGCCTCAGTTTCTTCATCTATAAAATTAGCTGAAGAAGGAAATAACAAACCACTCTAGTATCTTGACAAGAAAACCCCAAAATGGGGTCACAGAGAGTCAGATGCAACAGAAACAACTGAACAAAATTAAGTACATAGAGCAACTGACTTGGCTGAGGAAGTTGTTTGATTCCAATCCTGCATTAGATGCTTACTCGCTATGTGTCCTGGACAAGTCACTTAAGTCACTTAACCTCTCAGTTTTAGTTTCCTTATCTATAAAATGGGTATGATAATAGTACCTACTTTATAGACATGTGAGTATCAAATGTCAAAACATTCATAAAACAATTTGCAAGCCTATATAAAATTTTAGCTATATTGTTTCATACATTTGCTTTACATACGTTCATTATACCTTAAATTTTTTCATCTTTCATCTCTGAATGCTACCTTTAATTTAGGTGGCTAAACAAAATTCAATTATTTTGAATATATACTAACATTATCGCTGAAAATGACTAATTTCACAAGGTCCTGAGCTAGATCCAATAATCCCTGCCCCCTAGAAGTTTATGGCCAAGGAAAACCTTCCTGACATATATGGAGCTGCAGAGAATAAGATTGAAACCTAAAGAAATATATGATTGGGCATGATTATATGATTGTTGACTGATGGATGGTGATCCTTAGCTGAAGTCCTTCCCTGATTCCTTGTTGTGGAGTTGAGCATGGATTTTGGAAGGTGAGGCTAGTGTCTTGTAAGTTCTAGCAGATGCTACCCATCGGGAAATGTTATGACTATGGGACCAAACCATTAGACTGTGAGTTATTTCATTAGAATATGAACTACTGGGGGCGGCCAGGTGGCTCAGCGAGTAAGAGCACCGGCTCCAGTGTCGGGATGACCTGGGTCAAATCCAGGCTCAGATACTCAGCACCACACCCAGAAATAACTGGCCGTGTAACCTTGAGCAAGTTACTTAACCCCGATTGCTTTAAAAAAAAATAATAAAAAAAGAATATGAATCCTTAAAAGAAGGGATTGTTATGGGGGGGGAGGGGGAGTTGCCCTTCTTCGTATCAGTGCCTGTGAACTTTCTTCTTCATCATCTCCACCTCCTGACTTCTCTGACTTCCTTCAAGTCTCAGCCAAAATCCCATGTTTTGCAAAGAGCCTTTATCCAGTCTTCCTTAATGCAAGTGCTCTTTCCCAGACTATCTGCAGTTTATCTTGTATATGTCTTCCTTTTACATCGAGTGTTCATGTTACATTATAAGCAAAGGCTGTTGTTGCCACCATTATTTTTTGGTTCTCCTTTCTTTATATCCCCAGCGCTTAGCACAGTGCCTGCCACATAGGGGGCGATTAATAAATGCTAACTGAATGGTGACTAACTGATGAAGCTGAGATATAGAATGTCAGAGTCCTGGTATAAGACTACAATGACTCTGTTACATTGCAGTGATGTTTAGAGTGGTTAAGAAGCAAATGGCAGGAGGGAAATATGACCCAATTTCCTCTAAGACCAACACTGTTTCCAGAACTGAATGAATTTAGAATGTCAGAGCTGGATGAGAACTGAGGAATGACCTAGTCTAAAGCCTTCTTTGCATGAATGGGGAAACAAATTTGGGGAAGAAAGCTAACTTATACAAAGTTAAAAATTAAGTACTTTGAAATATGAAATAGGGGCGGCTGGGTGGCACAGTAGATAGAGCACTGGCCCTGGAGTCAGGAGTACCTGAGTTCAAATCTGGCCTCAGACACTTAACACTCACTAGCCATGTGACCTTGGGCAAGTCACTTAACCCCAATTACTCTGCCCTCCCCCCTCCAAAAAGCAAAAAAAATATATATATGAAATATTATTCCTTCATCTATTTTTATACTACACACAAGAGATTTGCAATCTTACCAGAGCTTCAGTCATAGTCAATCAGTCAATAAAAATAATCTCTTTAGTGCCCTATTCTTTAACTTAATTGTATAGAAGGTACCACCAAGCATCTTAGAGAGGGTTTTCTTATCTGGGAGTTCAACTTAAATAAAATTACAGATCCAATCCCTATATTCTTCATATACTTATATGCATATGTGCTATTTTCCCCAGGAGTATATAAGCATAAGTTGTCTCTTTTTTGTTGTTGTAGCCCCATTACCTAGGCTAATGTTAGATAAACCCAAAGATCCCAGCTATTGTTTCAGTATTTGACAAAAACTGTTGAGAAAGTTGGAAAGGAGTCTAGCAAAAACTAGTTTTATGCCAGCATCTCATAAGGTATCTCAGGACAAGCTCCAAATGGGTATATGACTGAGACAATGCAAGGTGACATCACAAACATATTAGAAAAGTAGGAAAAGAATTAATCTGTCAGTTCTTTAAATGTGGGAAGAGTTTATGACTAAACAAGAGATAGAGATGTTCACAGGAGGTAAAATGGACAATTTTGATTACATTAAATGAAATAGTTTTGTACAAATAAAACCATTGCAGCTAAAATTATAAGAAGAAAGTAAATGGGAAAAATCTCTCTTTTTTTGGCTTTATTTTAGACTCAAGCACCAGAACACAAATAGAGAATAGAGAAAAGAAAAAAATATCATAAACTTAAATATTAGAACTTAAATACAAAGAAAAGAAAAAAGCATATCATGTGCATAGCAGAACATAAGAAAGCATTCAAAATATGTAATGATAAAACTTCATTTCAAGAAAACCTGTATGATAAATATTACACATTTTATTGAGAGTTGTCCTTCTTTTCTTTGCTTCCTCAAAAGTTTTCTTTTGTTCCCTGTTGTGAACTTTTTATTTTGTTCTTTTTTATGCCCTTCCCTTCCCCCACCCCTGAATGCTACAATTAAGTGTGGATATACTACTGTATAAATATATATACATACACATATACATATCTACATGTATATACATGCATATATAGACATGTACTTTCATTAATAAATTGATCTTTGTTTTTATATTTGTGCGTATCTCGTTTCCTGTCCCTACTGATTCCTCTACTTTACTTCTACCCACTACCTAGCCCTTCTATTACTTAGCCAACCCCCCCCCAAAGATGCCTCCCCTATCTTACCATTCCCACAAATCTAAGCACCCTTCTGTATATTCCTATAGTCTATGCCCTCACCTTCCCCTCTAGAGATCCTTTCCTTATCTTTCCACTCCCATTGATCTAAGCACCCTTTTATATCCCCCTTTAAGCTATTCCCTCACCCTACCCTCTAAAGATGCCTCTTTTGCCTCTTCCTCCTCCCTACCCCCTTACCATTTTATTTTTTTCTGAATTTAGAACATTTTTATACCCTTTTAGATATACAGGTATTGTTCCCTCTTAAACCCATTCCCAGTGAAAGTAGGTTACCAGAACTATTATCCCTCCTCTCCCATCTAATTCCTCTGTATCAGTTCTTCCTCTTGCATCTGATATATATAAAATAATTACTTTTTTAGGTGTTCCTAAATGACTTTACTTTTTAAAGTACTCAGGTCTACCTCAACCTTTCTTATGAACTACCCAATTACTAATGACCATTTTAGAAATATACAAAATTTACATATATAAAAAGTAACCAATCTGTCCTTTAATTGATCTTTAGTATATACTTTTTGTTTCTCTTGGCTCTTGTATGCTAAATATTCTATTATGTTCAGGATTTTTTTAAACAAAGTTGTAAAAGTCTGATAGTTGATCAAACATTCATCTTTTTCCCATTCAGAATTATGCTTAACTTTACTATGCATGATATTTTCAGCCTGAGCCCCAGTTCTTTTGCTCTTTGATATATATTGTTCTAAGATCTATAGCCCTTTAGTGTCTCTGCTGCTAAGTATTGTGTGATTCTAATGGTGGCACCATCATATTTAAATTGATTATTTCCTTGTTGCTTTTAATATTTTATCCTTGAACTGAGGTTTTGGAATTTGAATATAATATTCTTATGAGTTTTCCTCATAGTATCTCTTTCAAGTGGTATTCAATGGACTTTTTCTATTTGCCTCTCCCTCCACCCTGGTCTACTGCTTCAGGACAATTTTATTTAATTATTTCTTGTATTATTGTATCAAGATTCTTTTTTTCACCATAACTTTTTGGCAGTGCTTTTTCTTCTTGATCTCTTCTCCAGATAAGGTGTTTTTCTTATAAGATGTTTCACCTTCTCTTCTATTTTTTTTTCATTCTTCATATTTTGTTTAATTATTTCTTGATCTCTTATAACTTCACTGGCTTCACCTTGTCCATTTCTAATGTTTGAGGTATCATTTTCTTCCTTAAGATTATGGATCTCCATTTCTACTTTGTAGACCTTCTTTTCATAATCTTCTTGTTTTTCTTTAATTATTCTTTTTTTTCTCATCTCTCATTTGATTTTTAAATTCTTTTTTAAGTTTTTCTGTAAATTTTTGGGGGTCATGTGATTGTTATCATTAGTCTTTGAGAGAGAAGAGGGTTTGCTTTGATATCCTCCTCTGAAGATGAGGCCCCATCTTCTCTATTCCCATAATAACTTTCTGTGGTTAGATACTTTCTCCATTTCCTATACATCTTTTTTTTAATAATATACATTTTTCTTTTTAATAGCTTAAATTTTGTAATCACCTCTAAACCTGGGGTGTGGGGGATGTTGCCTCTTGTCTAAGATCTCACTTTTCCCTTCTGGCCTGGAATCAGAACCTATAAAACCAGGCATGGGCAGCTTTCCACAGGACTGCTGCTGTGAATAGCTCTAAGATTCTGATCACATAGTATAGCAAACTCTCTATTTATTCAGCAGTAAGTTAAAGCCAAACATTCACAGAAACCAAAGTACAGCATTCATAATGTTATAACATAACAACTTATCAACAAAGTGGTCACATAGTTTTCACCAAAGTGACCTCATAGTTTTAAGCAAAAGATATCATTTGGTAAGTCCATAATTCAATCATCCTTAATGATTTAAGGAGCAAACCTTCTTAAAGGACACAAAGTACAAAGGTCAAAGTTCTACACCCCTAGGTCAAAGTAAATCATGATCTTCTCAGTCAGCATTAAATACAAAAGAAGAGGTCTTTTCATCTTGACTTAAGGCTGGTTCTCAGATTCCATGGTTCCTCTTCAATGGGTTCTGCTCCCTGTATCTACCCAACTGTCACCTGGATTCACAGGCAGGTAGATCTCAGCTCCTTATCCAGCTCCTCGTCCAGTTCCATATTAAAGATCACAGTGTCTGGTCCACCTCAAGCCCTTCACAGTTTCTGTTTCTTGGAAGACAAAACTTAACAGAGCCACAATAACATTCATTCACATTGCCAGTACCATCATTAATTCACTATCTGCTTGTGAAATCAACACAAAACCACCAACAAGGTCCGAGAACTCAACATACATCATCAGTATGGTCCCAGGACCTCTGCAATCTTCCTCTAGGACTTCTGTAAACAGAAAACAAGAAAATCTACTTTCAGGGCTTCCAATAAGGTCCCACAGCTTCTGTACAAAGTATTACAAACACAAATCAACACAGACAGAACAAACAGTGCTTGACCAATACAAAGTTCCCCTTCTCACTTCTGCTCTTTCCCAGCTTGGGCCTCTTCTTATATATTGTCATTAACTCCTCCCTGTTCCATCCCTTCCTCTTGCATCAGCAAGTTCCTCCCACTGTGGGCTTCACAAGTTCTGTTTCTTAACAAAGACTTGATATAATAATGGGCAAGGCTCAAAAGAAACTTCAACTGAAACAAAGTGCTAAATAATTGAATAGCTGAAACACAGAACTAAATACTTCTTTGCTTGCCATTACAGAGCCAAATACCCAGCCTTCTATAAGTTCCCACAGCCAGGGGCATTCTTCCTTATTGTTTCTATGCTTACCATGCACGTGCTGGTTCCTTCTAGCCCCCACTGCTAGCTGCTTTCTGTAGCACAGCTGGGTCTGGTGTTCATTGTCAGCAGAGGTTCTCTCAATCTTCCCTGTCTTAGGCACCCAACTCCCATCACTATCCTGTGGTAAAAATTCTACTGGCTGAGTCCGAGGTGTCCTCCTAACCCAGCAATCCCTAGGTCTTGACACTTGTTGTTAAAGTGGTCCCTAGCCTGGAAGTGTTTATTCTTCATCCTGGGATTTTTCTTCTGATCCCAAATTGTCCCAGGATGACCCCAACTGTGCTCCTGTTCTTATTTATTTTTGTCCACACTTTCTTCATCCTAAGATGCTACTTTATCTCTTTTGTGGGGGAAAATCTTGAGATCTTGGAATTTTCTGACCCACTCCACATTCTTCCTAGAATCCTCTCAACTGGGAATAAATCTTAATAGCAAAGTTTCTCTAATAAAGGTCTCATTTTAGAAATATATAAGCAACTGATTAGAAAAGATTAGGAGCTATTCCCCAATTGATAAATAGTAAAAGTATATGAACAAACAGTTTATAGAGTAAGAAATCCAAGTTATCAATTTCTACATAAAAATGTTCAAAATCACTAATAATTAGAGGAATGCAAGTGAAAATAATTGTGAGTTTCTACCTCATTAATCAGATTAGCAAAACTGATAAAACAAAGGAAAATAATAAATGCTGGAGGGGTTGTGACATGACAGGCATATTAATAAAATGTTGGTGTGGTTGTGAAATGCAAATCAAAACAATTTTGAGGCACCACCTTACACCTATCAGATTGTCTAAAATGAAAGAAAAGGAAAATAACAAATGTTGGAAGAGATATGAAAAATTGTGACACTAGTGCTCTGTTGATGGAATTGTGAACTGGTTCAACAATTCTAAATAATGATTCATAACTATGTCCAAAGTGTTATAAAACTGTTCTATAGAACTTTAACATAGGAATACCACCATTATGTCTGTATCCCAAAGAGATTTAGAGGGAGAGAGAAGAAGAAAAAGAAGAAGGAAGAGGAGGAGGAAGAAGAAGAAGAAGAAGAGAGAAGGAGGAGGAGAAAGAGAAAGAGAAAAAGAAAGAAAAGGACTTATGTGTACAAAAATATTTATAGAAGCTCTTCTTGTTGTGGAAAAGAATTGGAAATTGAGGGAGGGAATGCCCATCAATTGTAGAGTAGCTGAACAGTTTATAGTATATGATTTTGATGGAATTTTCTCATTCATTTTTCAGTCATGTCTGACTTTTCATGTTGTCTTTTGGGAGTTTCTTGGAAAAGTGGTGAAGTGGTTTGCCATTTCCTTCAACAGCTCAATTTACAGATGAGGAATCTGAGGCAAACATGGTTAAGTGACTTGTCCAGGATTACATAGCTAGTAAACGTCTGAGGCTAGATTTGAACTCAGGAAGATGAATCTTTCTGACTACAGGCCTGCTATTCTATTCATTGTGCCACCTACATTCCCATTTTGGTTAAATACTATCATGTTACAAGAAGTGATGAGCAGGATGGTTTCAGAATAAAACAGTCTAGGAAGACATATCAACTGATGCAAAGTGAAGTGAGCAGAATTAGAACATTGTACATGGTAACATCAGTATTGTAATGATGACCAATTGTGAAAGACTTGGCTACTCTGATTAAGGCAATGACCAAACACAATTCAAAAGGACTTACCATGAAAATTTTTGTTCACTTCCAAAGAAAGAACTGAAGGAGTCTGAGTGCACATTGAAACCCATTTTTCTTTTGCTTTTGTGTTTTTCTTGTTTGTTTTGGTCTGTATTTTCTTTTACAACATGGCTAATTTGGAAATAAGTTTTTCATGACTGCACATATGTAAACTATATCAAATTGCTTGCCTTCTCAAGAAAGATGAAGAAGAGGGAGAGGAAGAATTTGGAACTTGATTTTTAAAAAAAGAATATTAAGAATTGTTGTGGTTTTATGATATAACCAATGCAGTAATTTCTTCTGATTTACTCTACACAATGATAACAGGGGCTTTGTTTATCTTCTTTTCTTATCAGGAGAGAGGAAGAGGGAAAACAAAAAGAAAGCAGATTATCTGCATTTTTTTAATTTTATTTTTTTGATAATTAAGGTTTTTTTTTTGCCTTCTGGAGGGCAATTGGGGTTAAGAAACTTGCCCAAGCTTACACAGCTAGTTTTTTTGTGTGTGGGTGTTAAGTGTCTGAGGCCAGAACCCAACTTGGGTCCTCCTGACTCCGGGGCCAGCGCTTTACTCACTGCACCACCTAGCCACCCAGATAATTAAGTCTTATACAATCTTGCTCCAACCTACCTTTCCATGCTTATTTTACATTGCTCTCCTTCATGGACTTTATGTTTTAACCAAACCAATCTGATTGCTGTTCCATGTATACAACATTCCAGGTCCTATCTCTGTACCCAGGTGATGGCCCTCTCCATCCATCCTTTCCTTAGATTCATAGAATGCCTAAATATGTTCAAAGCTCAACTCAAGTACCATCTCATACAGGAAGAGTATTCTGCTTAGCTCTACCTACTAATGCCCTCCCCGAGACATTATTTTGCATACATTTTGTATTTAATTGTACATATTTATACAAATATGTGTAAATGGGAAGGTAGATGGCATAATGGATAGAGTGCTAGACCTGGAGTCAGGAAGACCTGAGATCAGAACATACCTAGGACACTTATTAATTATATGACCCTGGGCAAGTCACTTAACTTCTCTCAAACTCAGTTTCCTTATATGTAAAATGAGGATAGTGCAACTAGTTGGTGAAGTGAATAGAGTACCAGGAAACCAGGAAGACTCCTCTTCAGGAGTTCAAATCTGGCCTCAGACACCTACTAGTTGTGTGACCCTGGACAAGTCACTTAACCTTGTTTACCTCAGTTTCCTCATCTGTAAAATGAGCTGGAGAAGGAAATGGCAAACCACTCCACTACCTTTGGCAAGAAAACCACAACTGGAACAACAAGAGTTAGATATGACAAAACAACAACAACAAATGGAGATGATAATAGCAGCTAATTCTTTAGGTTGTTGTGAGAATCCAGTGAGAACTTATGTAAAGCACTTTGCAAATCATAAAGCATTATATAAATTTCCATTATAAATAGTCATATACACTTATTATTAATAATAATAATAGCTAGCATGTGCTAGCTGCCTATTCTGTACCAGGCACATCAATATAGACTGATATATCTAATATATTATACACAGCATGTATGACATATATGTATAGATACATACACACATGTTATTTCCCTTAATAGTTTGTAAATCTCTTGAAGGCTGGGAGTATTTCTTTGGTATATTTCTACCCACTTTACCTGGAACAGTGTCTGGTACATAGTAGGAGCTTAATAAATTCCTGTTGTATTCATGAAAGCAAACTCATTGGTGGGGGTTCATGCACTATGGTTTTCTAGCAGATGTGAGTCAAGTGCCTCAAACAGAGAATTGCTTGTCTAGGGGTTCCCACAGTTAAATTGTGGAGAGCAATGGTCTAAAGTCCTGAAAAAAGGAAGAATTAATTAATAATTAATAAAGTAAGAAGTCCTGCCTCTGGTATTCAAAATTCTTTACACTTTTGTGCCTACAAACCATCTTCTTGTATTAGTCCCCTTATATGTATACCATGTTCAAAAAAAAATGGATGACTTGCCATTGCCTGATTACATCCTATCTTCTTCCTCTGTACTTAGAGTCCCCTTAAATATTCATTAGTTTTCCCCAACCAACTCCACCAATTAAAGTTTCTTTTTTTTATCCTTCAGGGCTCAACTCAGATTCACTTCATCCATAAAATTTCCAGACCTACCTGAGTGAAACTAATCTCTTCCTCCTCAAGTTTCTCAAAGCTCTTTACTTCCATCTTGTTCTCTTTAGTCTCCAAGAAATTATAGTTTTTCTACATTTGTGTTTTCCCTAAATTAGATCATAAGCTCTAAGAGAACAATATCTGTGGGTTTTTTGTCTTTTTTGGGGGGGAGGAGGGAAGGCAGGGCAACTGGGGTTAAGTGACTTGCCCAAGGTCCCACAGCTGATAAGTGTTAAATGCCTGAGGCTGGATTTAAACTCAGGTCCTCTTGACTTCAGTCCCAATGTTCTATTCACTGCACTACCTAGCTGTCCCTTTTTGTTGTTTGGTTTTTGTTTTATTTTTGAGGGGGGAAGGCAAGGCAATTGGTGTTAAGTGAATTGCTAAAGGTCATAAAGCTAGGAAGTGTGTCAAGTGTCTAAGTTAGATTTGAACCCAGGTCCTTCTGACTCCAGGGTCAATACTCTATTCACTGCACCACCTAGCTTCCCCAATATCCATGTTAAATCTATGCATTCTCCTTCCAAGCACAATGCCTTGCAGATAGTAGGTCTCTGATAAATAAGAAATGGGGCAGTTAGGTGGCACAGTGAATAGATGAGCATTCTAATTAAACATGAGCCTCATTAGAAATCATCTATAACAAAACTCCACTTGAAGTTTTCCAATAAGAGGGAATTCACTACCTCTCAAGGCAGCCGATTCCAGTTTTCAACAGCTCTAATTGGTGGAGAGGTTTTCTTATAATGAGCCTAAATTTGCCCTTTAAGCTCCAACAATTCCTACTAGTTCTGCCCTCTGAAACAACATAAACAAGTCACATACCTATTCTACATGACAGCCATCTTGTAGCTGTTATTGATTCTCCACTAAATATTTTTTTTTCCTCCAAAAGAAACATCTCCACTTCCTTTGACTGGCCTTTTATATTGTTGTCTCTAAAATGGTATAATTGAAAAAGCACAGGAGACTTGACTTGAAATCCTGATTCTCTTACTTTATTAGAAGTGGAACCTGGGGCAACTCACTTCGGTACTCTGGGCCTACTGCCTTCTCTACAAGATCATCCTTTACAGTTTTAAATCATATGATGCTATAAGCATTGTATCAGTCAACCAAAAAATAGATGACTATTTGTTAAGATGATGTACAGGGGATTTATGTTCAAGGACAGGGTAAACTAGCTAAACTTTGGGTCTCTTCCTGTCTCTGAAATTCTGTGAATATAGGTGCAATTTTTGTGTGGGGAGGGAGGTGAAGAGGAGAGATCAGGAGGGAATTTAGTAGAGATATATAATGGACTAAAACCCAGTTCTTCAGACTCCCTAACTCTTTCAACTAAATTACCCTTCCCCTAATCATTCCCAGTAGAAATGAAAAATACAAGGTCCCTAATGGCCTTATAAACAGTCATTTCATGGTCCTGCCCTGGAGTCTCCCTAAAGGCTTTCCTTGGGGACATAGGTACCTTTCATTGCTCCCTTTCACTTCCTAGAAGAGGCCAGTGGTAGGGGAAGTACTGATTTAGGACCTACCTCCTACTCTTTGCCCTCTTCTTCAGGTGGTATTTGGAAAGCACAGAGGAGGACAACTCCAAACTCCATTCATAGATACTAGATCCTGTGGATACAGCCTAAGCCGAGCTCCAGGTCTTAAGGGTAAGAATATTAGTCAGATAAAGAGGAAATATAATCAGGGACTAGGAGTTCTAGAAGGACATGGGTGGCAGGGTGGTGAAGTACCATCAGTCGAAGCTCATTACATGCCTAGAAAGATAACATCAAGGAGGATAATTATGGTCTCTTCCAATAGTCTATATAGGGCTGATTGAGGTGACAGGGCTGAGCTTCTTTTAAAGGATCAAGGTAGGGAGGAGATGAGCCTATTTTGTGAGACAGGGTATTTGGGAGGCTTAAAGTCTATTGTTCTGTCCTTACTGATATGATCAATAGCTTGTGTGTGGTCTGTGAAGGAGATAGATTTAATGTGCTTAGAAATAAAGCTGAACCACTCATCCTAGGTTTCATTTAATCATCCTGTACTACCTCAGTCTCAACACCTTCCTCTTTGTCTCTTATTGTTCTGTATTTCTTTTCCTTCAAGGAAAACTTTCTTCCCTACAGCCCGTATTATTAGAACTATTAATATTTATATAGCACTGTTAAGTTAACAAATGGATCTCTCTCTCTCTTTCTCTCTCTCTCTCCCCCCTCCCCCTCCCCATGGACATACATATACACAGACACAAAGTTTGAGGTAGGTAATAAGGTGGTATAAGTATTATTATGGACTTGAAATAAAGGAGAGTTCAAATCTGGATTCAAGTCCTTGCTAATTGTGCAACTCTGGGCAAGTAACTTAGCCTTAGTTTCCTCATCTGTAAAATGGGGTGATAATAGCTCTCTACCTCCTAGACTTGTAGTAATGGGAAGATGAAATAATATTTTAAAGGACTTTGAAAATCTTAAAACAGAACATAAATTTTAGCTATTATTATACTATTATACAGATAAGAAAACAGATTTAAAGAGATCTTTTAATTGGTTTCTATTCTTACCCCAGTGTTAATTGCCACTAACTTCCTAACTCCTCATCTAATTGTCTTTCCACTTCATCTCTGTGCCTTATCCCCCTCCAAATCTGTTCTTCCCACTTGGAATGCCCTCCTGATGACCCATCCCTATATTTTTCCCTTCTTCCTCATCTCATTCAATATGTCACCTCTTCCATCTGATTCAGTTTTATAAACTGTAAAATAGGAAGTATAATTTCATCTACTTCATAGCGTTATTGTGAGGATGAAAAAAGAGAATAGCTATAAAGTTCTTAGCACAGTGTCTAGCACACAGTACATGCTTAATAAATGCATGTTCTTTTTCCATTCACTAATAGACCAAACCAGATTCTCTCATTTCTCGCTTTCCACTAGTGCGTCTTAAGCATTATAGTATTTAAATTGGTACAGATATCAAAAATTATGTCCTAGTGGAATGGGGTAGGGGGAAAGGAAGAAAGGAAAAACAGGTGTAGAGACATAGATGTGAAGATGCTATCTGAACGCTATTAGTTCTGTAAACCTGGAGACCAGGCTTAAAACCCCGACTCTTTCACTAATTTGTTAAGTTACCTTGACCAAATAACTTCCATCTCTCTTGGTTTCTCTTCCCTCATTACTTAATATGAAAGTTTAGATTAAATTACCTCTACAATTCTTTCCAGCTGGAGAATTTAAGGGTTCTGCAATGCCTAAGAAATGAAGAGCTCCTGCAGTTAGTCAACAACATTGATTGAATATCCACTGTATGCAGAGTCCCATGAAAGGCATCAAAGAAATAAGAGACGTTCTTGGGTATCTGTGAGCTAAAGATCAGTTGGTGAAATAAGACAGAGAAGTGGAAAATGACAAGTAAGAATGTGGAAATATAACTGATATCTCTGAGGTTTTGAGTTCAGAAGGACCAGAAGGTATGATCAGAGTGGACTCAGATTATTTATTCATTTATTAATTATTTGACAAGCCATTTATATTCATAGTACAGATATATATATATATATATTTTTTTTAATTCACTTTATTTATTTATTTTGCCCTTTTTGGAAGGCAATTGGGGTTAAGTAACTTGCCCAAGGTTACACGGCTAGTTGTTTTGTGTGTGTGTGTGTGTGTGTGTGTGTGTGTGTGTGTGTGTTAAATGTCTGAGCCCGGAACCAAACTCAGGTCCTCCCGGGGCTGACGCTTTACTCACTGCACCACCTAGAAGCCCCCAGATATATATTTCTTGATCTTTTGGGTGCCACCTTTTGGGAAGTACACTGAGAAGCTTAATTGTGGCAACCAGGATGGTGAAGGAACTATAAATCACGTCATATAAGCATCAGTTTAAAGAACTAGAGTTGGATAGCTTAGGAAAAGAAGATTACAGGGGACATGATCCCTAAATTCAAGTACAGGAAGAATGATCATGTGGAATGGGGATTATACTTGTTGGGTTTATTTTTATTACCATTGTTATTAATTATCATTAATAATAATAATAGCTGGAGCTTAGCACTAAAAGTTTGCAAAAAACTTTACAGATATTATCTCATTTTATCCTCAGAACAACCTCAGGAGGCAAGTACTTTTGTTTTTCACATTTTACAGATGATGAAACTGAGAGAGTTTGAGACTTGCCTAGGGTCCCATAGCTACTAAGTGTCTGAGGCCAGATTTGAACTCAGATCTTCTTGGTATAGTGCTCCTTTCATTGCCCTAGGCCCCCTAACTTCTGGGTTTTACCTAGACAGCAGAAAGAGAAACAATGACTGTCTGGAACTTCCAGAGAGGCAGATTTGGATTGCATAGAAGGAAAAGCTTCTTAACAATGAGAGATGTCCAGAAGTAGAATGTGTCACCTCAACAGCGAGTGGGGTCCCTTTTTTACTGGAAATCCTTAACCAAAAAACTTTGTTGGGAATGTGATAAGGGAGATTCCTGTCCATGTACCAACTCGACTATGATGCAGTGGGTAAAACACTGGGCCTGAAATCAGGAAGACCTGGATTCAAATCTGGCCTTACTTATTACTTGCATGATCCTGGGTAAGTTACTTAACCTCTGTCTGCCTTGGCTTTCTCAGGTGTAAAATGGAAAAATAATAATACCTGTCTCATATAATTGTTGTAAGGACGAAATGAGATAATATTTCTAAAGCACTTAGCACAGTGTCTGGCACATAGTTGGTACTAAATAAATGTTTAAATAAATGACTCCTATTTCTTTAAAACTGTTAAGTTTACTAAGCACTTTCCTCAAGACAATCCTGTGAAGAGTACAGAGCGATTGTGATCATCCCCATTTTAAAAGTGATCAAATTAAAGTTGAGATGTTAAGAGACTGAGCACACAACTAGTAAGCGTCACAGTCAGAAGTCAAATGTAGATCTCCCAACATGTACAATTCTTCACATATCATGTATCAACCAAATCATTTCCCAAGTTATTTCCCAAACTCAATATTCCATCTCCCACTTGCCTCCCATTTTTGGAATGTTCTCCCTCTTCCCTGCTGTCCCCTGGAATCCCAAACTCCCTTCAAGGTTCACCTCAAGTGTCACCTCGGCAGAACCTTCTTTGAACACACCATAAGCTGTTGATATTCTTGATCTTCTCAAATTACCTAATTCACTTCTCTGTGTATATGCCCTGTTCTCTAAGAATGAGTAACTTGAAAGGACAATGTTGGTTTTAGCTTTAGGTCCTAAGCATGGTGCCTGAACTCTAATAGCCACTTAATAAATGCTTTTTCTAATACTCACTCTAATCTTTTCTATATGTGTACCTTCACTCATCAATGAGTTATAGTCACCTTAGTGAATTGAAGAGATTTCTGGAAGGAAGACACATACAACACACCCCTCAGGATTAGGAGAGGAATAGATTTCTTCCAAAGATATGCAGGAAAAATCAGACAAACAGCAGATCCTTCAAAGATGGTGGCAGAAGCCTTGGAGGCCCCTGATTCCTGCCCTTGGAAATATACTAAGCCTTGAACAGGATGGATGAAGAGGAGATCATTAGTTGGATAAAGATCACACATTCTGAGTGATCCATCTTCTGATACTGAGTGGCTTTATGCGCCTCAGGAGGCTTTGGCAGAAAAATGCCATCAGAGGCCTCATGACTGTTTAGGGGCTTCTTTGCTATTTGAGCTCACAGGTGCCATACACCTCAGGGAATGGTAAGGACTAGGAAAAAACTAGGTCATGAGATCTAATTCTTGGGATTTTGAGAAATCTAAAACAAATTGATTATTAATGCCTCAGGGTGTGTACATATAAAGTTAGTACTATTTGCCGTCCTCCACATTTCTGGGGAACAGATATGTAAGTAAAGGAGTTCACACAAACAATCTCCAACTTCTCAATGGAGTTAGAAAAAGTGGTGGTCTGAAGCCAGCTTAAACCAGCTTCACTAGAGCCAATTGTTAAAATTTCAGTGTAAGCATTTACACCTCAGAAGTTGGCAAATGTTATAACAAGAAAGTATGATTTAATATTTTCTTGATTATCTAGACTTTGAAAATGAAGGAGAAAACATGAATAATTCAGGTTAAAGCCAAAATTTCACCATGTGTACTATTTTTTAAAAGATCTAGTTGGTCAGCATTTACCAGAACATTCCAGACTGGAAACAAAAACCCACAAAGGTTTACAAATACAGAATTGGCACTTCATGAAGGTGTTCAGGGCAAGAAAGCAGTACATTAGTAATCATCAATTCATTAGATACTTATATACATGTTAACCTTACTATTCAGATATTTAAAATCAAGGTTTTTGAAACAGGGGGTCATTTCATGTTGGACAGATAGAGTAATTTTATATTTTCAGGGAGAAGATTAGTATGACAGTAGCACATCCTCCGGTAAATCTTCCCTGACCTATCCAACACTCAATGCTCATTTGCTCCTCTTAATTTATGCAGAACTTAATATTCATATTCTCATTTTTCATTTAGCACACACTGCCTGGTAGCACTTCTTGCCTTGTTATTTAATCTTGGAAATATATTCTAAATTTTGTTTTGTTTTGTTTTCCTTTAGGTCAAACATTTTCTAATTTCCATAAGGTTGCATCATGGGGACCAAAAAAAGGTACTCATAATTGTAAGGTCAGAGTCTGAGTTATCAAATCTTTTAATGGTAAAATATCACTGAGAAGGCAGTCATAGGTAAGCTCAGCTCAGGATAACCATGACAGCCTCCAATATCACTTCCCTGCATCCAGCCACTTTCCTGCTAATGGGAATCCCAGGACTAGAACATCTGCACATCTGGATCTCCATCCCTTTTTGTTCAGCCTATACCCTTGCCATGCTAGGTAACTGTACTCTGCTCTTCATCATCCGGACAGATCCTGCCCTCCATGAACCCATGTACCTCTTCTTGGCCATGTTGTCAGCCATTGATCTTGTCCTCTCCTCCTCTACACTTCCCAAGATGCTGGCAATCTTCTGGTTTGGGGATCATGAGATCAATTTCCATGCCTGCCTGACCCAAATGTTCTTCCTCCACTCCTTCTCAATTATGGAGTCAGCTGTCCTCCTGGCCATGGCCTTTGACCGTTTTGTGGCCATTTGTGAACCACTGCGATATGCCACAATACTGACACAGCCACTCATTGCCAAGATTGGAATGGCAGCTATAACCCGGGCAGTGACACTCATGACCCCTCTCCCCTTCCTACTCCGGCGTTTTCCCTACTGTCAGAGTCGAGTGATTGCCCACTGCTACTGTGAGCACATGGCAGTGGTGAAGCTAGCCTGTGGCAACACACGGTTCAACAATATCTATGGAATTGCAGTAGCTCTGGTAATAGTGGGGTTAGACCTGCTTTTTGTGGTCCTCTCCTATGCTCTGATACTTAGGGCAGTGCTGAGACTGGCCTCTCAGGAGGCTCGTTACAAGGCCTTTGGAACATGTGCCTCCCATGTGGGTGCCATTTTAGCTTTCTACACACCTGTTGTGATCTCATCAGTCATGCACCGGGTGGCCCGCCATGCTGCCCCCCATGTCCATATCCTTGCAGCCAACTTCTACCTGCTTTTCCCACCCATGGTCAACCCCATCATCTATGGAGTCAAAACAAAACAGATTCGTGAACGAGTCCTAGGTATATTCCAAAGAAAGAAAATCTAGAGGGGAACCAGTGAGTTGATCATGGGACTGTATGGGAAAAGGCAGGACAGAGTTTCCCATTTCTCCTCCCACCCCGGGTCCTGAACTTGGTCCCTAAGTGGAAGAAGGGGGAAAGGAAACACTTTTGCTTTCTCTGGGGACTGGTCTCCAATTACATGAACAGAAATAGTCTGTACTCCTGATTCAAATACTGGCATCCTTGCCCTTTGAGAAATACTGATCAAACACTGATAAGGCAAAGTCCCTCAGTGAATCTTAGACGAACAGGAGAGGATAAACACACACCTAAAACAGAGACACAAAAATATTTCCCAAATGGAAAACCAAAAAGCTCAAATTAATGAAGTAATCGTAAAGAGTTATGGAAATCTAGCTTTTTATTACCTGTTACAGGCCCAATTTCTCTCCTCTAATGACCTTTTGACCTCCTCTAGGAAGGAAGAAGAGAATGGATGTCCTGTCTATCCACTCAGGAGCATATGTTCATTAGGTACTAAGTGTTCACAGTGATCCAGGTGTGAGGAGGGAAGGGACAGCAGCCTGTCCCTGCCCTCCAAGAGATCACAGTTTGCTCAGAAGTCTTTAATATACTTTTAATACACTGTCTCTGAAGAAGAAACAATTCTTCCTGTTATGAGCCCTGGAGTCTTAAGAAACTGTTGGAGAACTATATGGGACATCAAAGTCCCATGAGGAAGCAGTGATAGAAGAAGAGATAATTCCCCTTTCTAAGACCCACTGCCCTCCCTCCTTTCCCCCTTCCCCAAGGCACTCCCATAAAGGGGACAGGATCTCAGAATTCCAAGCAATTTTAGAAGCCATCTGAGCCTACTGTACTTTTGGACAGTTGAATTGTTTGGAAGATTTTTCTTTCTTTTGTTAAAATCTCCCTCTCTACCACTTCCACATATTGTTACATTTTTCTGCCCTTAGGAGCCAAAAAGAACAAATCTTATCTCTCTTCCATAAGAGGGACCTTCAGACATTTGAAGACAATTTTTATTTCTTTTCTTCTGTATTCTCTTCTGAAGAATAAAGAAAATATTTGACCTTTATATGGGACTTTAAGGCTTGCAAAGCATTTTATGTCATTTCATTTGAGACTCACTGTTAAGACTAAGAAATAAATATTAAAAGTATTACTCATCTCAGTTTTACATATGAGGAAACTGAGACTTGAGAAGCTTCTGGTTCAGCTTCAGTCACACAAGTGCCAGAAGGGATTTGAATGACAAGTCTTTGTGATTGCAAGTCTCCCACTTTGTTCAGTAAACTGTGTCTTTCTACTGTGCTCAGCATCTCTAGCTCCTTCAGCCAAGCTTGATATGATATAGTCTCTAGGTCCCTTCCTAGTCAGACTCCTGAGAACACTCTGAAACATGGCTATATCCTTCCTGAAAAAAGGGATCTAAGAGTGAACTCATCCCAAGGTGTGATCTGAGCAGGACAGAGTACAACATTACACAGTCAGCTGTCTAGAATTTGCTTCCCTTAATGTAGGTTTATATTAATGTTCTGATTGGCCATGTCCTGTTCCAGTTCACTAACAGCCCTAGCAAAGATTATTTCACCTCCTGCAGGGGCTCATCTCTCAGGGTCTTACAATCCTCCCATTCTGTAAGTTTTCCTCAAAAACAAATCTTCCTTCATGCTTTCTCTTCAATTCTACTTTAACTATGGAATTTGATCCTCACGGCATTTCTTCTGTGCAGCCTTTCCTGAGTCTCAGAAAGGGTCATTTAAGTCTCTTCCTCCAATTTGACATCCTTTATGGATATTCTTTCTTCATTTTCCCTAGCTCACTGTGCCATTGTGGTAACACCCCATTATGTGAACATCCCCCATCTCTCCTCATCATAGGAGAGGTACCTAGAAAACCTGCCCAAGCCCAAGAAAGACTGCCTAGGCAGCAAACCTGCTAAGTAAACCTACCCAAACCTGCTACCTGGATCCCATAGCACCTCCCCCACTTCTGTTCAGTTCTTGAAATAAATTTTGACTGCTGAGTCTCATGTACCCAATCTATTCCATTGATCCACTACTCTATTCCTTACCCAGTAATAAGTAGTTTTGAGGACTGCTGCTTTATAGTACAGATTAAAATCTGGTATAGCTAGTCCACCATCCCTAGTGTTTCTTTTTATTAATTCCCTTGATATTCTTTTTTTCTTCCAAATTTTTTCTTCCCTTTTGTTCTTCCAAATGAATTTTGTTACTATTTTTTCTAGCTCTATAAGGTAGTTTTTTGGTAAACTGATTGGTATGGCATTAAATACATAATTTAATTTAGGTAAAATTGTCATTTTTATTATATTAGCTTGACCCAGACACAAACAATTGATGTCTTTCCAATTAGTTAGATCTGACTTTATTTGTGTGAAAAGTGTTTGGTAATTGTGTTCATATAGGTCTTGGGTTTTTTTGGCAGGTAGAAGCCCAAATATTTTATAATGTCTACAGTAACTTTAAATGGGTTTTCACTTTCTATTTCTTGCTGTTGAATTGCATTAGAAATATACAGGAATGCCAATGATTTATGCGGGTTTCTTTTATATCCTGCAACTTTGCCAAATTTATTTATTGTCTCAAGTAGTTTTTTACTTGATTCTCTAGGATTCTCTAAGTATATCATCTGCAAAGAGTGATAGCTTGGTCTCTTCTTTGCCTAATTTGATTCCTTTGATTTCTTTTTCTTCTCTAATTGCTACTGCTTAAATTTCTAGTACCAGATTGTATGAGAGGGGTGATAGTGGACACCTTTGTTTCACTCCTGATCTTATTGGAAATGCTTCTAGCTTCTCCGCATTACATATAATACTTGCTGATGACTTTAAATAGATGCTACCTATTATTTTAAGGAAGGCTCCATTTATTCCCTTTCTTTCCAGTGTTTTTAATAGGAATGGATGTTGTATTTTGTCAAAAGTCTTTTCTGTGTCTATTGAGATAATCATGTGGTTTTTGCTAGTTTTATTGTTGATATGATCAATTATACTGATGGTTTGCCTAATATTAAACCATCCTTGCATTCCTGGAATAAATCCCAGGTTATCAAAGTGTATTATTCTTGTGACAAGTTGCTGTAGGCTCTTTGCTAATATTTTATGTAAAATTTTTGCATCTATATTCATGAGGGAGATTGGTCTATAATTTTTTTTCTCTGTTTTATCTCTTCCTGATTTAGGTATCAATACCATATTTGTGTCATAAAAAGAATTTGGTAGGACTCCTTCACTAATTTTCCTGAATAGTTTGTAGAGTATTGGAATCAATTGTTCTTTAAATGTTTGATAGAATTCACTAGTAAATCCATTTGGCCCTGGAGATTCTTTCCTAGGGAGTTCCCTGATGACTTGTTCGATTTCTTTTTCTGAGATGGGGTTATTTAAGTAATTTACTTCCTCTTCAGTTAATTTGGGCAACCTATATTTTTGTAAATATTCATCCATTTCACTAAGATTGTCAAATTTATGTGCGTACAACTGGGCAAAATAATTGCTAATTATTGTTTTAATTTCCTCTTAGTTGGTGGCAGGTTCACCTTTTTCATTTTTGATACTCATAATTTGGTTTTCTTCTCTATGTTTTTTATCATATTGATGAAGGCTCTATCAATATTATTGGTTTTTTCACAAAACCAGCTCTTAGTTTTATTTATTAATTCAATAGTTTTCTTAATTTCAATTTTATTAATCTCTCCTTTGGTTTTCAGTATTTATAACTTAGTATTTAATTGGGGATTTTCAATTTGCTTTTTTTCTAGCTTTTTCAGTTGCATGCCCAATTCATTTACCTCTCTTTTCTCTAATTTATTCATGTATGCACTCAGGGATATAAAACTTTCCCTAAGAACTGCCTTTGCTGCATCCCACAAATTTTGGTATGTTGTCTCATTATTGTCATTCTCTTGAATGAAGTTACTGGTTATTTCTATGATTTCTTGTTTGAACCACTCATTCTTTAGGATTAAATTGTTTAGTTTCCAATTAGTTTTTAGTCTGTCTTTCCATGGCCCTTTATTGCATATGATTTTTATTGCATCATGATCTGAGAATGATGCAGTTATTATTTCTGCCTTTCTGCACCGAACTGTGAGGTTTTTATGTCCTAGTACGTGGTCAATTTTTGTGTATGTGCCATGTACCACTGAGAGGAAGGTATATTCCTTCTTATCCCCATTCAGTTTTCTCCAGAGATCTATCATACCTACCCTCTCTAAAATTCTGTTCACCTCCTTAACTTCTTTCTTGTTTATTTTGAGGTTGGATTTATCAAGCTCAGAGAGGGGGAGATTAAGGTCTCCCACTAGTATAGTTTTGCTATCTATTTTTTCCTCTAATTACCTTACCTTCTTCTCTAGGAATTTGGATGCTATACAACTTGGTGCATATATGTTAAGTAAAGATATTGCTTCATTCTCGATGGTGCCTTTTAGCAGGATATAGTTTCCTTCCTTAATTCTTTTAATTAGATCAATTTTTGCTTTTGCTTTATCTGAGATAAGGATTGGTACCCCTGCATTTTTTACTTTAGCTGAGGCATTATATATTTTACTCCAGCCTTTTACTGTTACCCTGTGTGTATGTATCCCTCTGTTTCAGATGTGTTTCTTGTAAACAACATATTATAGGATTATGATTTTTAATCCATTCTGCTATCTGCCTCCATTTTGTGGGAGAGTTCATTCCATTCACATTCACAGTTATGATTATTATCTCTTTCTTTCCCTCCATCCTATTCCCTCCTCTGTTAATGGTTATATTTTTTTCTCCCCTTCTCCCTTCCTCTCCTTAATAGTTTTCTTTTTGACCACCGCCTCCCTCAGTATTCCCTTATCAGCCCCCCTCCCTTTTCCTCCCCTTTCCCCTTACTTCTTCCCTCCTTACTCACCACCCCACCTTTCATAGCCCTTTTCCCCTCCTACTGCCTGTAGGATATTTTTATACTCAATGAAGTATTTCATTTCTTCTTTGCACCAAGAGTGACAGGAACAAATCTCATATGAAGCTCCTCTCCCTCCCCTCTTTCCCTCTATTATGATATGTTTTGTGTCTCTTCTCCATAGATTCCTATGCTTAACTGGTTGTTATTCCCTTCTTGCAGCAGACCGAATGAGGGAAAAGCTCATATAATACTCATCTCCCTCCCTTATTTTCCTCTGCTATATTGTTTTTATGCCTCTTTGTGTGGCATAATTTACCCTTTTCCACTTCATTCATTCATCTTCTTCCATTGCAGTCTGTTTCTAGCCCTTAATAAGATTTTTTAAATTGTCATTTTGTGTAATTTATACTCATACCCTCCACTTGTCTATAAACTGTTTGCTCTTATTAAATAACAGAGTGTGTGTGTGTGTGTGTGTGTGTGTGTGTGTGTTTTCCTTGTTTACCTTTCTATGTCAGTCTTGCATCTTGTAATTGGAGGTTGAATTTTCCACTGAGCTCTGGCTTTATCATCAGGAAGGTCTGGAAATCGGTTATATCATTGAATGACCATCTCTTTTCCTGGAAGAATATGCTCAGTTTTGCTTGTTAAGTGATCCTTGGTTGTAACCCAAGCTTTTTTGCCTTGCAGAAAGTTGAATTCTACTGCCTCTGATCTTTCAGTGTAGAGGCTGCCAAATCCTCTGTGATCCTCACTGTGGTTCCTCGATATTTGAATTGTTTCTTTTTGGCTATTTGAAGTATTTTCTCTTTTACCTGGTAGTTCTTGAGCTTGGCATCAATATTTCAAGGACTTTTCAATTTGGAACTCTTTCAGCAGGTGGGCTATTTCTGGGCTATGGAGTGGTAGTCCCAGGAGTATTTGCTGTCCTAGATGGGGGCCCTGCATTCAGTTCTTACCTTGCTCTTTCCAGTCCCAGCTCTTTGGTGGTAGGCCTGATAGTGGCCCTTGTGGTTGGTGGGACGACTTGCCCCCCTCATTGATCAGGCCTCCTCCTACCTGCCTTTACCACCCCTATGAATTTTCTTTGGCAGGAGTATCTTAGGTTTGGTGACCAAAAGGAGATGTAGATAGGAAGGTAAGAATACAAGTTTGGGGAGGGAAATAGGAATCTTTCTTCTTTAGATAGGCCCAGAGATAAACTTTTCACGCATTTTCATTGCTTTAGGGATTGAGTTTCTTCTGGGAAATTGACTAGAAAGTGGTTTATTTAGGGGTTTCTCACATTATCTGTGAAAGGCCCAATTAAAGCATCCCCAAAGCTTAGTTCCAGCAGTGTCAATGTGTAGTCATTTTTCTCTTTCACACTTTGCTCCTAGTTTTTTTATTGTTGTTGTTCTATCTCTGTCAGAGAGCTCAGTTCTAGAGTGAGAAGGATGAATAGGCCTGGGATTGGATGCAGAACAAAGATTTGAATGAAAGACTATAAGTGGGGGTGGCCAGGTAGCACAGCGAGTAAGAGCACTGGTCCCAGTGTCGGGATGACCTGGGGATAGAATCTGGGCTCAGACACTTAGCACCCACCCAAAAACACCTGGCCATGTAACCTGGAGCAAGTTATTTAACCCCAATTGCTTAATTAAAAAAAAGACCATAAGGGAATAAATTCATAAAGGTGGGACCTGCTCTGTTCACTAATTCCAAAAACTGGGGGTAGATCATGTTTGTTGTTTCTCATTGCTATTACAGATCATCAAGTGGACATAGATCTCAAAAGTCATGTATCCCAAACATGTCCCTGAATAGGAATCCTCTTACAACATCCCTGAAACATGATTGTGTCACTCCCCAGTAGAAGACCTCCTGTAATGGGGAAGACACTATCTGGTCAGGCAACTCATTCTATGTTTGAACAGTTTAGAGTGAGATAGTTTGTCTTGAGCTAGAACTAAATTCTGGCTCTTTTAAATATACTCACACACCAGTATTTCATTTTCAATGTAGCATAGAACATTTCAGACCTCTTCCCTATGAATGACCTTCAGTTACTTAAAGAAACTTATTGGTTCTTTCCACCAACCTGTATTTTTCATTGCCTCCAGTCCTCTTTCTTATTTTATATTTCTATGTTATTATTTGTTTCACATTTCTAATGTGTTAAATTTAACATACATTCTTTAAAAACAAAACTGTATAAAACTGAAGCTCAAAGCTTTATGTACAGTCATGTTTTGGATTTGTTGTTATTGAAATTTTTATTTTTGTTTAAATTCATAAAAAGAAAACTTTAATTAAAATAGTGGGGATTTTTTAAGTATTCTATAACTTACATGAACTGATGCAAGGTGAAGTGAAAAGAACCAGGAGAATGGTGTACACACTAACAACAATATTGTATGATGAAGAACTGTGAATGACAGCTATTCTTAGCCAATCAATGATCCAAGATAATCCTGAAGAACTAAGGATGAAGTTTCTCTCCAGAGAAAGAACTGATATTGTTTGAATACAGAGTGAAGCAGGCTATTTTTATTTCTTTTACTTGAGTCTTCTTATACATAATGAGTAATATGGATATTTTTCATATGTTTATACATGTATAAACTATATGTTTACCTTTATGCTTACCATCTCAGGGAGAGGAAAGGGCAGGAAAGGAGTGAAGAATAGAATTTGGAACTCAAAACTTTTTTTAATGTTAAAAAAATTGTTTTAACATGTAATTGGGGGAAAAAACAACATGTATTTATTTAAAAGTAGTCTATACTCACTGCCTCCATTTTCTTTCTTCCTCTTAATTGTCAGTCCCTTTTGTCCTAGATTCCAACCCCACCACTATATTGAAAACAATATTTCAAGAGATATCAAAGATCTTAACTGATAAATCCAATGATCTTTTCACAGTCCTTATCTTCTTTGACGTTTCTTATAGCTTTTGCCACCAGTGACCATCCTGTCCTCTTGAATATCTTCTGATTATAATACCTGTGTGCTCTTACATAATTTATTTAATCCCTTTGTGTCTCAGTGTCTTTTCTCTGCAACACCCCCACTTTGGGACCACTCCTTCAAATGTCACTTAAACTTCAGTTTTGGGGTCCCCAGAGGGTGAAACTATTATGCCACTCAGAGTTAAATTGTAACTCTGAGGCATTGTGATTTCTAACACTGTTGTTCCTAAGTCCCAAATGATGTGCTCTTCATTGGTAATCTGTAAGTAGCCTCAATTAGCCACTGGCAAAGTTGCCTGTCAACAAGCATGTATTAAGTGTTTACTACATGCTATGTCTTATGCTAAGCATAAGCACTGGGGATAGAAAGAGGCAAAAATGGGCCTTCTTTCAAGGAACTCTCATTCTTATTGGTAAGACACTATGCAAAAAAATACACATAAAAATATACATACATACATATATCATAAATGAATAGATTTTGAAAGGGGAAAATGTCGGCTGGAGGATGGGAGACCAGAAAAGAGCCCCTGCATTTGAGCTGAACTTGAAGGAAGCTAAGGGAACCAAGAACTGTGGGATGAAGGGCTAGGAGATGACCAGTCCATTCCATGAATGAGAGACAGCCAGTACAAAGCCATGAAAATGGGAGATGGGGTGTTTAAGGAACCATAAGTAGGCCACTAGAGCTTCATTGTAGGGTGTCTGGAGGGGAATAAATTGTACAAAGAATGGAATGGACCAGGTTTTGAAGAACTTTGAATGCCAAACAGTGGACTTTATATTTGATCCTGGAGGCTATAGCCACTGAAGTAGAAAGATGATATGATCAGACCTGTACTTCAAACCAAACACTGTGACACCTGAATAGGAGATGTAATGGAGTAGAGAGAAATTTGATACAGAAGTTTGAAAGGCAAAAATGACAAGTCTTGGCAATGGGTTAGATATATGGAGTTATTAGAATAAGGAGTCAAATAATTGACTTTATGAACCTGGGAAATCGGGACTCTCCTCGACAGAACTAAGGAAGTTTGAAAGTGATGAGAAATTTCACTGAAATAATGAGTTCTGTTTTTGAGATGCTGAATCTGAGAAACCTACAGTTTGAGATGTATAATATGTATTAGAGAACTGTGACTATCAACATAAAGATTAGAGTTGGATAGATGGGTCAAGGAATCATGCATAAGATGTGTTATCCATTAATTGAATTGAATTAATCCCATTGAAACTATGGGATCTGATGAGGCAACTAAGTGAGATAATATTACAGGGCACAGGACAGAACCTTGGAGAATCCATAGTGGGGGTAATGTGGATGAAAAGCTAGAAAAGGAAACTGAGGAATGGTTGGACAAATAGAGCCAGGAGAGAAGAGTGACACCGAAACAAAAGAAAGAATATACAAAAGGAGGTGAGTGACATTATCAAAGTTTGCAGAGAGAATGAAGATTGAGAAAAGGCTAGTAAATGTGTGAGTGAAAAGTTCACTGGTACCTTGAAGAGGGAACCTTTAGTTATATGAAAAGATTACAGAGGAGTTTAGTATTGAGTAGAGGAATCATCTAGTTTAGATGACTTTCTCAAGGAATTTAACCACAAAGGTGAAAAGAAGAGAGCCAGTAGGGAATCATCATGTGAGGAGGTGTTTTTAAGGCTGGAGGAGACATGAGCATGTTTGTAAGGAAGTGGACAGAATCCAGTAGATAAAAATTGAAAATGTAAGATAATAATAATGGGAGCTAATAGTCTCTTTTACACTGGGAGTTCCCTGAGGGCAGGAGTGTGTCACCCAGGTCAGATCTCTCTCAAATCAATAATCAACCAATAAACATTTATTAAACATCTACTATGTGCCAGGCATTGGTCTAAATGCTGAGAATACAAAAGAAACAAAAGACAGTCTCTGTCCTCTAGGAGCTTATTGAGCACTTCTCTGGAGGTAGAAAGTATGCTTCATTTGTCCAGAAAGACTTTATCCACAGTGAAAAAGTCTCCTTTTCCTTCTTCCCTTTCCACCATATTGAGGCCTAGTTCAGTTCTCCGGTGAGACCTGTTTCTGCCCAGTCCTGTTTCCCCCAACCTACACATTCTTTTTCTGGAACAGACCTAGGACCCGGTCACGAATTTGCTTTGTCTTGATGCCATAGATGATAGGATTAACCATAGGTGGGAAAAGTAGGTAGAAATTAGCAGCAAGGATATGGACATGAGGAGCAGCATGGCGGGCCACACGGTGCAAGAATGATGAAAGCACTGCAGGTGTGTAAAAGGCCAGGATGGCACCCACATGAGATACACATGTTCCAAAGGCCTTATAGCGAGCTTCTCGAGATGCTAGTCTCAGCACTGCCCTTAAGATCAGAGCATAGGAGAGGGCCACAAAGAATAGATCCATCCCACCTACACACAGTGCTACTGCAATGCCATAGACATTGTTGAACCATGTGTTACCACAGGCCAGTCTTACCACTGCCATGTGTTCACAATAGCAGTGGGTAATCACCCGACCCTGACAGTATGGGAAATGCCTGAGAAGGAATGGCAGTGGGGTCATGAGGGCCACAGCCCGGGCTACAGATGCCATCCCGATCTTGGCAGTGAGTTGTTGTGTCAGCACTGTGGCATAGTGAAGAGACTCGCAGATGGCCATGTATCTGTCAAAGGCCATGGCCAAGAGAATGGCTGACTCCATGATGGAAAAGGAGTGAAGGAAGAACATCTGGGTTAGACAGGCATGGAAGTTAATCTCATGATCACCAAGCCAGAACAGGGCCAGCATCTTAGGCAATGTGGAGGAAGAGAGGACCAGATCAATGGCTGACAACATGGCCAAAAAGAGATACATAGGCTCATGGAGAGTAGCATCTACCCTAATGATGATGAGGAGGGTACAATTGCCCAATAAGGCCAGGGTGTAAGCTAAGCAAAAAGGGATGGAGATCCAGATGTGCAAATGTTCTAGACCTGGGATCCCCATCAGCAGGAAGGAGGTTGGGTGCAGGGTGGTGCTATTCATGACTGACCTAGCCACTGTATGTTGACCTCATCCACATCTGTCTTCTTAAGGGCCTTTCCCCTTTCAAGGGAGAGTGCTCAAAGTGGTCAGAATTAGACATATCAATCACTGACCTCCCAACTGTGAAGATGACCCCTGGTCCTCATTTCAAAACCTAATGGAAAATCAGGCAGTGAATGAGCTGAATAGATAGAAAGAATAACATGAGGTCTCTTCCCTTAAGCAACTTGGAATGTCACTAGAAATACACACTTAAATATACATGCATTTGAAAATACACACACTTGAAATATTAAATAATACAAATACCAAGTGAGACATACAAGCAATAAATGCCATAGAATTTAGGAAGACATAATGAATGATATGGGCTACTGTTCAGGAAGGGTTCCACTGAAGAGATGGGACATCTATCACATAAGTTCTCTGCTCCAGAACTTACAATGGCTCCCTGTTGTCAAACTCATAGTAATAAGAGTGAATGTCTTAGACTAAATTATCAAATTTAGCTGTTTATATGGACAAGTTTAACTGTGTAACTGACAAAACACCACCTCCATATGCTGTAGATTTCTTCTAACCATTTTTTGTCAAGCTACCAGTTCTACCATACCGATGGCATTCCCCTCCTTGTTTACTGAGAGGACAGAGATAAATGAAAAAGCTTAAGTGAATTCTATTGGATTTTTGCCTGGGATCATAGAATAATAGAAGCACAGAATCAGAAGGAATCTCAGGGGTCATCTAATCCAACCTGTACTTCAATAGGAATCTCTGCTACAAGATCCCCAATCTGAACAACTAGCTTCCTCTTTGAGTCCTCCAGTAAGTGAGGGTACCCTCTTCTTTTGCAGGGAGCCTACTCTGCTCTTCAATAGTTTGGATATTTAGAAGAGCTGAAATCTGTATCTTTGCAGCTTCCACCCAGGGCTCCTAGGTCTGTACTCTAAGGTCAAACAGAACAAGTGGAGTCCCTCTTCCCCATACCATCCCTAAAAAGACCTGGAGCCATTGTATCCCCCTCCCTTACCTCAGAACTCTAGGTTTTTCCAGGATAAAGATTCCCAGTACTTTTAATCAATGATTGGATGGCATATTCTCAAGGTCCCTCACCACCTTGGCCTCACCTGTGTGAATAATCTCCAGATTATCAACATCCTTACTAAAACATGGCTTTTAGAAGTGTACACAATGCTGCAGATGTGGTCTACCCAGGGAAAAGAGAGCAGCATTACACTCTCTGCTGTTTAGGATGTTATATCTCTGGGTATGCCTCTGTCTGCATCCATCCATCCATTCTTTCTTTCCCTCCTGTCTCAAAGAAAAACTTCCCCTCTTTCTCATAGCTAAACTTGTCCTCCCATCTCATCTCTCCAGGGCCTTGAATAGTTTCCTCTCTTTATCAAACCACAAAGGTATCCCACATATTGAAGGATAGGGAGTCTTTTCTTACCCTGCTATTTTTTTAAATTAATAATCTCCTTTGACCCTTTCCTTTTACTGCTAACCCTTTCTGATAAACACAGTGCCTTGAACATAGTAAGCATTTAATTAACATTTGTGGAAAGAATGAATGATCATACTCTGATAAGGCAGTATGGTCCATTGGAAAGAAATCTGGCTTTGGAGTCAGAGCCTCAGTCATTTACTACCTGTGTGATCCTGAGCAACTCATTGAACTTCTCTGCTTTTGTTTCATCATATGTGAAATGAGGGAGTTGGGCTAGATGGTCTCTTCGGTCAGCACTGCACATCATATGGATCGTGGGCCACCTATAGCCCACCAAAGCATTTTGGGTGGCCTGTGAAAAATGTAGAGGATGTAAAAGAAAGTAAAGATATAATGAGTGCTTTGTTCATGCCCCACAACCTGCCTTCCACAAGTCACTATTATGCCCATCATGTAACTTGGCTGGTGGGTTGCCACTGCATACTCTCTCCAGTTTGTCACATAACTCACAGCAACCAACCATTATCAGTCTGTCCCTAGTCTGAAAGGAGCAAGAGTAATATCTTTTCACTGTGTTTTCAGTTGTTACTAAATGTAAACAGTAAGAAAAACTGAAAAATCTATTACAACTTGTACCACTTAGCAAAGTCATTTTCTCAACATTAATATGATTTTATGATAAATAAAAATCTTAAGTAATAAGTATAATTAACTGGTATTAATTTAAATTTCCCTTTTTGAAAATATGGTTTATTTGCGAAATAGTTTAATAATTAAGTATGCTTGGAAAGTGAGCCACTAAAATCCTATCTATAACCTGAAGAAGTATAGCCTATTTTAATTTTGGCCCCTAACTACTGCCAAGTTGTACAGGTCTGCTTTAGGTTCTTTCTAGCTCTAAATTCAGCAATGTATGACTATGGTCTTTTACTGTTTGTGACCTCAAATTGAATCACTTATTACGTTACAGTCCTCCATTTTCACCAACTGGTCTTCAGCTCACAGAGAATAGGGACTATGTATCTCCTATTCCTTCAGCTTCGCAGTCCCCCAATGTCTAACATGGAACTCTACTGTCAGTGGTCTCTCAATTAATGCTGTGAGCTAATTGGTTGATAGAACCCTTTATTGGAAAGCAAAATTCTTAGCCTCTAATTGTTTTATTGGTCCCATTGACCATCTATTGAAGCTTATGTATCTCTATTCAGAATAATTATTTAATACATAAAGTAAAAACCATAGGTTTATAAAGGAAAACAAGTAAATTGAAATTGCCAACAATTTTTTAAACAATTTTTTCCTTGTATCCAGTGGTGAGAACTCCTGTTCCAGATGATAATAGAATTCTAGGATTACAAGCATTTAGTCCAAACCTTCTTATGGCAGATGAGAGAACTAATGCCAAGGGAGGTTGAGACTTAGTCAAGGATATTTACCAACTCAGGGTCAGACTTCAACTAGAAAATAGGTTTCCCAACTCCCATATCTTTCCCTCCATTCAGTTGTGTTCTAGTCTGAAACATGTTACAGGGTAAAAAGATGGAAGGGAAATAAGAAAGATTAATAATATCTGGACAAACAGCAGAAATTCTAGGCTTAGGTGGGATGCAAATTAGGGAAGCCTTGCTGGAGAGGGGTGAATGTTGAGTGGGGTGAATGTTGAGTGGGGTAGGGAATGAAAAGATGGAAATAAATTGTTAAGAGAGAGAGTAGAAGCTATTCCAAATGGGAGGCTCAGGGGTCTGAGGAATGTGAGGCGTGGGCTTTGGATTTTGAGAATGAGGGGAAGTTTTCAGACAGGAGTAGAAGCATAAGACCATAGAAGACCTAGAGACAAGGTTAAGATCAGATGAAGAGGCTAAACAAAGCCCATACCGATAAATTCAGATTTTTCTTAGTATACGGGAACCTTCTCCCTCAAAATCAGACAAAAGACCTGGACTGTACCAGGAACATAAGCACAAAGACATATATAGGTGTAGTGGGGAATGCCTGTGCATTTCTTACCCATTCTCTTGATTTAAAAAAAAAATCACCTTTTCCTTCTCAGGAAACCCTATACACACTCCAGTCTTCAGTTTGAGCTCTGACTAGGGTTTTGAGAGGGTAGGTTAGGGGAAACTGTGGTTGTCCACAGGGATGCCACTCTCCCGGGACGAGAATAAAGTTAAATGCTTAGAATCTTCCACAATCACTTGTCATACTGGAAACTGGGGATTTCCCTAAACTTTTCTTTAGTCCATTCCTGTCTCACATCACAGAAAAGCCTCACCTAGTGACAATTTAGTTCATACAAGCTCCCAGGACCTTCCTGCAGTTTAAGAAACAGATGGGGGACACTTCTCTTTCTGCCTCTTTCCTGAGATTCTAACTTCCAACTCTCTTCTGCCTGTACCTCTTTTGCTCTAGACAAAAGGGACCTCCTCTTACTAATCTAGTCCCATCCAGCTATGCCACATGTACTTGCCCATCAGATTTCCTCTTTCTAGGATGTTCTTAAGCTCTAAAAACAAGAAAGGCAGCATAATACAGTGAGAAGAAGACTGGCTTAGATATCAGTGCATTTCAGTCTAAATCCTGCGACTGTCACTTTACTGTGTGACCTTGAGAAAGTTATTTAAAACTCTCTGGGTTTTACTTTCATCAACCCTCAAATGAAGGCACTGAATTAAGTAGCAACTAAGAAGTCCCTTCCAGCTTTAAATCCATGGTTCTATGATTCTCCCTTATGCTTGAGGGGAGGGGGAAAAGCCTTAGATAGGAAGCAAGGGAATTAATCTCCTCTAAAACATGAGTCTCAGCATCTTTCTAGTTTTTGTTGTGCCTGGGCAGTATAACTTATTGTACCCCACACCTTAGTGTTATTTCCCCATCCACTGCACCATATGCC
The DNA here is from genome assembly GCF_028583685.1 of Petaurus breviceps papuanus. Classification (NCBI taxonomy): domain Eukaryota; kingdom Metazoa; phylum Chordata; class Mammalia; order Diprotodontia; family Petauridae; genus Petaurus; species Petaurus breviceps. Next base: position 73,465 of record NW_027186063.1, on the reverse strand, counting down.
TCTAGATCAGAGGACCTTATTCCATATATAGTTGTTTGCATGCTGTCTCCCCCATTAAAAACTCTAGGTGGCATGGTGGATAGAAAGCTAGAGATGGAATCAGGAGTTCAAATCTGTCCTCAGATACTTACTAATTGTGTAACCCTGTAACTTATTAATAATCACTCAACTCTTAGGTTTCCTTAACTGCAAAATGGGGGCAATAACAGCACCTATATCCCAGGGGGATACATTTGTAAACATCAAAGTGCTATATAACTACTAGCTACTATTGAGGGCAAGGTCTATTTTTGCCTTTCCATTTATCCTCACTGTTTATCTCAGTGCCTGATATCTAGTAAGCTCTTCAGAAATGCTGGTTGGTCTGAAGTACTACACCTCACCAGTCAGATTGGCTAAGATGACAAAACAGGAAAATGACAAATGCTGGAGAGGATGTGGACAAATTGGAACACTAATCCATTGCTGGTGGAGTTGTGAACTGATCCAACCATTCTGGAAAGCAATCTGGAATTGTGTCCAAAGGGCTATAAATAATTTCATACTCTTTGACCCAGCAATATCATTTCTAGGATTGTATCCCAAAGAGATAATAGAAGTGGGAAAAAGATCCATATGTACAAAAATATTTATAGCAGCTCTTTTTGTGGTAACAAAGAATTGGAAATTAAGGGGGTCCCCATAAATTGGGGAAGGGCTAAACAAGTTGTGGTATATACATGTTATGGAATACTATTGTGCAATAAGAAACGAGGAGCAGATGGACTTCATGTTTACCTGGAGAGGCTTATACAAACTGATGCTGAGTGAGAAGAGTAGAGCCAGAAGGAATTTGTACACAATTACAGACACAACATATGTGCGATGACTAACTTTGATAAACTGGACTCTTCTCAGCAATCCAGAGACATAAGTCAAACCCAAAAGACTCATGATGGAGAGAGATATTTACATCCAGAGAAAGAACTGAGATTGAACCCACATTGAAGCAAACTATCTGTCCTTTTTCGTTTTCTTGTTTGGTTTTGTTTCTTTTTTCCCATTATTCATTCCATCTATTACGATCCTTCTTTATAACTTGACTATTGCCTAATGTGAAAGTATTTGCATATCCTATACTTGATTGTATGCCACCATGAGGGGGGGAGGAAGGAGGAAGAGAAAATTTGAAACTCAAGGAATTGTGGTAATGAATCTTGTAAACTAAAAGTAAACAAATTAATAAAGACCAAAAAAAATTGCTTATTGGGGTGGCTAGGTGGAGCAATGACTAGGGCACAGGCCCTGGAGTCAGGAGGACCTGAGTTTAAATCTGGCCTCAGACACTTAACACAAAACTAGCTGTGTGAGCTTGGGCATATCACTTAATACCAATTGCCCTCCAAAAAAAAAACAGAAAGAAATGCATGTTAACTGACTGACTGGGACTATGTCTTGTCATCCAGGGAACCGCATTTCAGAAGGGACATGGAAAACCTTGACTATATATAGAAAAGAGCAGGCAGGATTGGGATCTGACTCTTGAGACTGACATTCGCTGTTCTTTGTTAGTGATCATCTTCCATTCCAAGATCTACTTGTGGGGCACATTCATTCTCCATCTCTTCTTTCCCAGCTATACTCTGAAAAGCCCAATTGTTCTCAAACAGCTTGCAAGAGATCTGTTCCCATGCTCAAATTTGCACATGAAATGCATGCATAAGGAAATGAGATTTGGAAGACCTATGAATTTAGGTGTGAATATACAAAATTTTGTGCCACAGACTCCACCTTATAGCTGTGGATGTATTATTCCATGGTGCAGTCAAGTGGCTCACCAGAAAGTCATAAGATACAATCCTTCCCACCAAAAGTGAAAAATATATTCTATCCCTGTGAATCAACTATGAAACCTGATAATCCAAGGGTTCTTGATTTGTGATCAATGATCTTAAAAATATTTTTGCAGCTACATTTCAGGATAATTGGTTTTCTTTGTTATCCTATATATTTTATATATGAGGCAGGTAAGTGGTAAAGTGGATAGAACACTGGATCTGAAGTCAGAAAGACCTGAGCTATAATCTAGTCTCAGGCACTTAGTAGCTGTGTAATCCAGTGCAAGTCTCTTAACCACTGTTTGCATCAGTTTCCTCATCTTTAAAATGAGGATAATAAGAGCACCTACCTCCCAGGGTTTTGCTTTGCAAACTTTAAAGTCTTCCATAAATGCAAGTTGTTATTATGGATTTTCTGCATTTAAAAACATCATCCTCATAAGGGATCAACAGACTTCACAAGATTGCAAAAGGGGACCATGAAAGAGAAAATTTTAAGAGTTTCTGTCATAATCCCTTGTCTATAGCTCTACCACTTTTTTAAATCCCTGAGCACAGGGAGAAAGATTAGATCCTGACCAGGCTTTCTAGTGTTTGTTGCCCCTGCAGCACTCAGATGAGCATTTTACATAAAGCAGATGATCAACTAATATTTGTTGAGTTAACTTTGTCACATGAAAATAAATGGAAGGATCTGAGGACATTTAGCCTAGAAAAGAGAAAACAAGTGAGACACAATCAAAGTCTTCAAATATTTGAAGGGTAGTCATGGGGGGAAGGATCATACATGTTGTATTTTTTTTCCAAAGGGCTGAAACTGAGGAAGGATTACTTTCAAAATAAAGTAAAATGTCTTAATAATTAGAAGATGAAGACTCAAAGGCATGGTCTCTGCAAGAAATTTACTTTCTCGGGGTGGCCAGGTAGCACAGAGAGTAAGAGCACCGGCTCCAATGTCAGAACGACCTGGAGATCGAATCCCGGGCTCAGACACTTAGCACCCACCCAGAAACACCTGGCCGTGTAACCTTGAGCAAGTTACTTAATCCCAATTGCTTAGGGTACCGGCTCTAGTGTTGGGACGACCTGGAGATCGAATCCCGGGCTCAGACACTCAGCACCACACCCAGAAATAACTGGCTGTGTAACCTTGAGCAAGTTACTTCACCCCGATTGCTTAAAAAAAAAAAAGAAGAAATTTACTTTCTCTTTATCCTCAGAAAGTGGCACTAAAAGTCAACCCCAAAATTTACTCCATGGAGATGGAGGACCTGGTTGGAGAACCCTGAGTGAGAGTGGCTTGGGAGCTTGAGACTCTGAGGACAATAAGGAAGCCCAATTCATTTTTTTCTAAGAATATGAGTTGTAAAAGGAGAGAAAAGGGAAGGACTGCTGATAAAGTTATCCCTAGTTATTCTGTATAACCAGAGATAATTATCCCTACTTATGGAGGGGGCCTGTACTCTACTGGAGAGAGGTAATAAGGTGTGATATGTGGCTGTGTATTTGTTTCTTGATTAGCTTATTTGAAAACCTGAATCCACTGGGCTAAGGTGTAGTGGAATGCAATCTTTGATCAACCTTCCTAAGGACTTGAGTCCCTGGATGGCTTCCTCAATCAGTCTATATGGAAGCCTGATTCCCTGAGAAGGGAAAGCTTATTGTGTCACATCCTCTAAATGACTACCTCCTATACCCTCCCCCCTCAAACTCCAGTTTCCCAACCCCAGTATCCACCTGCTTCATGGAAACTTCCAGGTCCTTCCTTCTCTGAGGGGGCAGCCAGGCATCTGTGCTACCTTCTCTTCAAATGGCATGTATTCATAACCCAGGCTGCTCCCTGCTAGGGGAACACTTCAGAGGAAGAGTGGATAATGTGAGACACAGGGAGCTCTAGGATCCTCTAGGGCAAACCTGATCAGCTGCTCAGGAATCACCCAATGGAATAGCTGACACTCCACAGCTCACCATTCCAGGTTGTCAAGGGAAGTAACATAATGCACTGGAAAGGCCACTGATTGTGGAATCCAAGAAAATGTATTTTTTTAATTTTTACTCCACCACAAAATTTTATTTTGTCTCTGTGTGAACTTGAAAGGTTACCTTCTTTGGGTTTCAGTTTTTTCTTCTGTAAAATATAATTGATGATGCCTAGACTATCTATCTCATAAGGCAAATCAATATTATTTTCTATGCATTTTGAGAAATACATGTTGACAGCTAACACAAGCATTCACAGTTCTAATGAAACAACTTTGTCTTTTTAATAAAACTCAAAAAATATGCTTGTCAGTTTGTCTCTGTGAAGAAAAATACTCTGATAGGATTTTAAATGGAAGAGAGATTCCTTAAATATAGATGATGGTGGAGAGACAGTGTTGTACTGATCAAAAATATGAATATTGACCAAATGTATAGTGGGATGCTACTTAGCAAGAGTTAGGCATCAGAGGACAATCAAAGGTTGTGGGGCTGTTACACAAAAAAATAGCAAAAAACTGAGAAAAGCCTTTCAGCACCCTGGACAGCACATTATCAAGAATACTAAACTATGAGAAAGTGTCTGCAGATCACAGCCTTTACTGGTGGAAGGAATACCCCTTTGAATGCAATAACAAATCTATTAAAATAATGACAACATTGCCTTCACATTTCACACCCAAAGTCTACCAGAATGAGCCATATAAATGGGTTATGAGGCAATGTGATGTAATTGAAGGAGTGGACTTTGAGTCAGAAGAACATGATTCAAGTCCTAAATCTACCACTTCCTTAATGTGAGATGATAGATAAATCATAGAACTCTCTCTGAAAGTGACTCATTTTTTAAATTTTCGTTTATTTTTCAAACAGGAGGATATTCAACAGGACAACAGTTGGGGCAGTGTTGGAATTACCACATGAAAATTGAAATATACCTCTTCCCCACTACCTCCCTTCCCCCACACCCAAAAAAAACCTAAAATGTATGGAGTGGGAGAAAAACAAAGTATATGTAAGAGGAATTCATTTTCATATGGAAAATAATATTTGTGTAACAAAATCTATTTTCTCTATCTTTTACCTCCTCCTTAAATTGAAAAACAAAAACAAAATCTTTGTAACAAACATACATAGTCAAACAAAATGAATTCCAAAATTGGCTATGTCAAAAAAAAATACATCTCAATCTACTATCTGAGTATTACCTTTTGGGCAGAAAATGGTTATCAGTTTGCATCATGAGCTTAATGAATAAATGATTGGTTATAGTGTTCATCAGAATTCTGAAGTCTTCTGAAGTTGTTTTGGAATACCTTAACTCTATTCAAGATTCATCTCAAACACTACCTTCCACAGAAACTTTTTCTATTCATTCAAGATGCTAATGCCCTACCCAGTAAGGAATCTTTTATCTACTCTTTATATATCTTTATGTACAGACACACACACACACACACACACACACACACGCTATTACTGAATTAGAATGTAAACATTTTGATCATAGCGATTGTCTTGCTTTTTATTTTATTGTGCATCTCTGAAATTTAGCATGGTATCTGATACATATTGAACACAATGGATGGCTATTGATTGATAAATTGATGGAATGATTGAGATCATTTCCTAGAAGAATTTTAGAATGAATTCTTAGAGTCAAAGGGATTAATTTTGAGGATTTAAAAAGGGAATTTAATGTCAACAAGAACTACCATAGCTTCATTAAAAATAAATAATGTCAGATTAATCTCATTTCCTTTTTCTTATAGTAGTAGCATAGCTAGATTTTAGCAAAGCATTTGTCAGTCTCTCTTGCTAGTCTTATGGATGAGATGGAGAGGGCCTCTGGTAATAGTTCCCAAACTTAGAAACACAGATCCCTGTGGGGAGTTGTGTTTTTTTCTTTTTCAATGTAGCCCATAAATTGATAAAAGTGTGTTACTGAAATGAGAATAGATTCTGTTATATATTTTCTCAATGAAAAGAAACAAATAGTGCAATGTTCATAAGTGATAAATTAGAGAGGAATCATAGATTTGCTAATCTGAAATCCCAGATCCTAACACATGGGAGAATTGCTAATAAAAATATTATAAATGCTGGGCATATTGAAAGACATATACATATGATAGAGCTCTATTTTTATTATTAAAATTAGTGATGTACTTTATGGAAATGCTGTGATATGGCAGAAAGCACCTAGGATTTAGAGTCTGAATTTGTAACCAATCCTTTCTAATGCTACCACTTACTGTGTGATAATGGGTAAGTCAATTACCAAATTGAGATCCAATATCATCATTTGTAAAATGGAGAGAATAATACTTATACATCCTGCCTTACAAGGGCAATATAAAAAACATTCTTGTAAAAAATCCTTTGAACTATAAAAAAGTGAGTAATTAATAGGAATCTGTTAATAATTCAATAAACATTAAGATCTCACTTTGTGATGACCCCGGTGATCACCTGGGTGTTTAGTTGGATTACACAGCATTCTCAAGTTACTGTTTGTTCCTAATCTTGAATTGGAGAGGAAGGGGAAAAGAGTAAAAGGAAATCACCAGGATCAATATTGAGAGGTTCCTGGGAGAAGTCATCAGAACTTCCAAAGATCTAGTCAGTGTACATAGAGGGATGAGCGTGGCAGGAGCTGTTGGAAATGCTCTGATTGTGAACTATGGACTAAAACAAATCAGTCAATCAAGGCTAATCCCAAAGGCAGGGACCAATGATTTTTACCTCTTCCTTTCTTCCTGTTCAGGGAGAAGTTAAAAGTTCATGTATACTATTCATGCTCTCTTACTACCTACTCTGACTCTTCTGGACTAATATGGAAGTTTCTTTTTTTTTCCCAAATGTTTAATTTCTGTTATGATTTTTAAACTATGATAAGGTTAATGTTCACCAACTGACTTAGACTGTTTCATACAGTATATGCAAAGAGTGATCAGGAAAATAGGAGGAATTTCTTCTTTTAGAGGCAAGTGGCTTATCAGCTCAGTAGGATGTTCCTAAAGGGAAAGGGAAGGAGGGAATATTGTTGATTACAAGCAAAGCAAAAATACACAAAACCCCTTAACATATTTTTATTTCCATATCCCATCCCCTCAAAAAAAGACAGAATGAAAAGTAAAATATAGAGACAAGTCACTGCAGACTTAACTTGAGATACTTGATTCAACAGGTACTCCTGATCTTTCTCTTTATTCTTTAATTCTGAACTTAACCAACATGAAATAAGATGAATATCTACATATGCAAAGAACAGAAAAAAGGGAATTGTACATGAAGCTGTGAATCTTCACTGTATATAATTTGCTTTATAAGAAACATGTTTTAAAAGCTGTCCCACTTGTCCATTTCTTTCTTTCATTCTCTTCTCTTCCATACAGTTTTAAATGTTCCAATGACTCTCTTCTTACTTAAAAAAACCATTTTGATAGCACCATAGTCACCTAACTTTTTTACCTCTTCTCCCCCTCAAAAAAATCAAATGAAAGAAAAATAAAATGCTTATATCAGGTGTGTATATTCAAAATTACAATCCCTATATTGGCCCTTTCCAAAAATGTGTATCTCATTATTTAAATGAAACTTATCAATTCTTTGCATGCTTGACTTTTTGAAAAGCACAGATGGGAAGCTGAAATGAAAATATTATGCACACACAGAAGCCTAGATGGAGAGCATGCAGCACACATGTTATCATAATAATGATAGCATAGCAAACTAGCAGTTCTCCTAGTTCTGAACTCACTTGTTCTGAACTCACCCGTAGCAGTTAGAGTATTATATTCAAATGTGAATTAAAATTGAAACAGAATAGAGTGGACAGTTCTTGTGTTAATTGGGCCATAGTGGGGATGTGACACAATAAACCATCCATGCTCTCAAATGTAGAAATAAGTAAGAGATTCTCATAATCCAGACAGGTGAATATTGAATCCAATAACTTCAGTTATATTAGGAGTACTAAATACTGTTTTGTTCTAACTGAAGTTCAAATTTCTATATTGGTAAGCTTAATGTACCTTCAAAGTCTACAATTCTCAAATTCTGTCATTCTCCCAAAGGGCAGAATTAGGAGAATGGGGGGAAATTGCAGAGAGGGAAATTAAAATTTGACACACATGAAGACTTCCTAGTAATTAGTACTCTCTAAAACCAAAGTAGTGAGGGTTCCCAGAAATTGAGGTCTTCAAACATAGGGTGACTAATTATCTGTCAGGATTGTGGTAGAGGGAATTATTTTTGATGTTGCAATTTGGATTGGATAACTACTGAAGTTTCTTCCATTTCTTATAATCAAAATTCCAGTTGCAATTCAATGATGCTGGAGGTGATCTTGTTCATCCTCCTACCCACAGTAGGAAACTCCTCCACAATGCCATAAAAAGTCCCTCCCTTTAATTGACTCCCATGAGAGGGCCCAAAGTTAGCCAGCTAAGTTTGCCCCTAAACGGCAATTTGATTATCTATAATTAACACCATTGGCCAGTGTAAAATAGTTTCCATGGTCTTGTTAAGTGGTATTTTCTAAGATGGATAGCCCAAGAAAATGAAGGATCATAGGTTGTTACAAGTATAAGAGATTTTCCCCTTCATCTAGTCCCAATCCTAGTATGAGAAGCAGTGTTGTATAGTGGATAGGGAACTGACATTGAAGCCAGGAAGAGCTTGGTTTAAGATCTGCCTCTGACCCCAACCTCTCAACAATTTGAGAAACCCTATGAGACTATAAGTTTCAGAAATTATGCCAATTTGTATGAGCAAATGAAGTTTCCTTCTCTCAGAGTTCTTTATACAAACTCTCATGAGTCTAGTTCCCATCCCCATCCTGGTCTTAAAACCTCTAGTAATTAGGCCCTCATACATGGTTTCTCCAATTTGAGCCTTGACACATTGCACCAACAGAACCCTAGCACACCCAGTACTCTCTCTAGGATCTGCTTGGTCCTCAGACCATAGATAAGAGGGTTCAAGGTGGGTGGAATGACCAAACAAAAATCAGCAAGTAGCACCTGGGTGTGCAGAGGCACTACATCCTGCCCAAACCACTCCACATAGTGGGATATCAACCCAGGAAAATAGTAGAGCACCATGACTCCTACATGGGAGCCACAGGTGCTGAGAGCCTTGAGACGGGCATCCCTGGAAGAAAGTCTAAACACTGCCTGCAGAATCAGGCTGTAGGAGGTGGCAATAAAGGACACATCAAAACCCACAATGATAGAGGAACCAATCAGACTATAATATAATAAATAATCAGCATATGCCAACTTGGCCACAGCCATATGCTCACAGTAGGAATGGGGGACCATGTGGGAGTCACAGAATGGCAGTTGAATCATCATCCAGCTCAGTGGAGTTATGAACAGAATAGCTCTCACTATGATAGCCAGGTTAATCCCCAACATCATCTTGGGTGTGAGAATGGTTTGGTAGTGCAGGGGTTTACAGATAGCCACATAGCGATCAAAAGCCATGCCTAGCAACAGACCTGTCTCAACAGATGTGGCTACATGGACCACATACATCTGAGCAAAGCAGGCAGTGAATGTGATGGCATTGTCACCTGACCAAAAGATGCTCAACATCTTGGGAGCTACAGAGGTCGCCATGATAATGTCGACAGCTGCCAGAATACACAGGAAATAGTACATGGGCTCATGCAGAGTAGGGTCTATGCAGATCACAGTCAGAATCAAAGTGTTCCCTACAAAGGCCACAGCATACAGAAGGCTCAATGGAGCTGCCAGCCAGAGGTGTACCCCCTCCAGTCCTGGGATGCCCAGAAGGATGAAAGAATTATCTGATGTCTGGTTGCAAGGTGATGCCAGCATAATGAGGGAGACTTCCTTCCTGTGGATAAAAGCAGAAAGTACTTAAAAAGACAAAGGGCCCAGCTTAGGCTCCTATCTCTCCCCAATGTCATTGATGATGTAACTATTGTTTGGCTTCTAGTTTCTCTGTCTACTAAAATATACCTGGTAAGGAAAGAGCAAAAATAGTTAATTGGCAGCAGATATCTATGGAAAAGTAAAGAGATTAAAAGCAGCAGGGTGCTATTTTGCTGATTTCAGTTCACAGAACTTATCTGAATAATATCCTCAGGGACTGAAAGAAATAGGGAATCTGAGCGCTGAGCCACTGTTGGTCCTTTGGAAGATTACAGAGCACAGGAGATCTGCTGCAGGATTGAAGAAGGGCCAATGTTGTCACAAGTTTCAAGAAAGGTATGAGAATAAAGTCTGAAAACTATCAACCTGTGAGCTTGACATTAATTCCTCAAAAAATTCTACTTTATATTGTATGAAAAAGTGGTCAGTGAATGGCTAGAAAACAACAGTTCTCAAGCTGTGGTCCATGGACCCCTGAGGGTCCCTGAGATCCCTTGAGTGGGTCTGTTATTTTCATAATAATACTAAGATGTTATTCACTTGTTAAAATATCCTTTCTAGGGCTGGCTAGGTGGCACAGTGAATAGAACATTGGCCCTGGAGTAAGGAGGACATGAGTTCAAATCCAGCCTCAGACACTTAACACTTACTAGCCGTGTGACCTTGAGCAAATCACATAACCCCAATTGCCCTTCCTTCACCCCTCCAAAAAAAAAAGCAAAAATAAATCCTTTCTTTTCCACCTACACATGTATATGGTAAAAAAAATTTCTTCAAGTACTTCAGCAACATATCACAAGAGATTTAATTTTAGAATAAGGCAAGAGAATCCAACTGTCTTCTACTAAGTCAAACACTAGAGATTTGCAACTATATGTAAAACAATGCTAATCATCTTTTTTTTTTGCTTTGGAAAATATAGTTATTTCTATAATGTTAACATTCAATGAGTTTATTGTTGTTTTTAGTTCATTGATATGTTATACTTAGCTTAATTTCTAATATGATAAACATGACTCTCATAAACATAGGTTCTTTTGGGATCCTCAATAAACTTTAAGAATGTAATGAGCCTTGAGAGAAAAAAACTTTAGAACCATAGATCTAGAAAATAAAGTAACAATCATAAAATGTCTTCAGCAAAAGTAACTACACTAATTTTATTTCCTTTTTGACAGGTCCTAAACTCAATGCTCAGGAGAATGCTATACATATAGGCTACCTAGACTCTGGAAAGCATTTAATAAAGAACCATGTTGTATTCTTGCAAAAAAAAAAAAGATGGAGAGATGTATATAATGAAATGTATTCAGAAATACTATCTTTAAAATTGTAAAAAGTAGTCATGAATGGTTCAATGTCAAGTTTGAAGGAGGTCTCCAGTGGATGACCAGGAATTTGTTTCTCTCTTGCTGATGACCATTTTTATTACTGAATTAGGTAAAAATCATAGATGACATCCCTAACACATTTGTCATATTGTTGTTAGTAATATTTCCCAGATTTTTGTCATTTGTAGAATCAGTATCCAAACATGTCTTGACAGGCAAGAACACTGATGGAACTCTAATTATATGGATTGTAATAGGGATAAATTTCAAGTCTTAAATTTAGATTTTTTTAAATGGGGCTTCACAGAAAAATGAGTTTGCTAAAAGACTTAGTGCAGTGATAAGCTTAAGAATGCAGTAAGACTCTTAGAACACCCTTTATAAAATGGAAGAGAGGCATGGTTAGATATTAATTTCTCTGAAAAGAATCTGGGCACATTAATGAACTTCAGACTAATGTGAGTTGAATATGTGAAGATTTCTGAAAAAGTTAACGTGCCCTTGAACTACATTACAAGAGATGAGAATTATGAGAATTAGGTGGTTGACAATCCTGTTATTCTTTCCTGGTCTTAGCTTATGCTTCATGCTAGCAGAAAGGGCCCTAGAGACAAGGCTAGAGGAAAGAACAGACATGGTCTTTTATCAAAATCACCTTCCTTTTTAAACTTCAGGTGGTGGGTGAAAATAGAAACTTGCAAAGGGGTTAGCTTCATTTGAAAACCTGCCTGAAAGAGTCCCTTGTGAACCTGTCTAGGGGTCAGAGACCCTGAGTGGGCAAGAAGGAGCATTCCAGGCAATAGAGGACAGGCTGAGTTCCAACAGTAAGAATAATCCCTAAATAAGAGTTTTGGGGAGCATAAATCCTGGAAGTGAGGGTGAGTACCCTGTCATTCTGTCTGAGGACCAGAGTACCTGGGCTGGAGGAGGGGAAATATTCTCTATCAGACTGGTTGAAACCTTAAGACTCTGGGTCAGATCCTCAGTCATCCTGCCTGAAAACCTGAGCTTCTGAACTCCAAAGCAGAGAAAACTGATTTTGTCCCACACCTTCAAAGAGACACCTACCTGAAATTCCATCCTCCCCACACCAGGCCCTACCTGCCCTGAGGAAGCTTCCAGGTCCTTTTTCTGAAAGAGCAGCAGGAGCATCTGAGCTGCTCCCTCTCTAGATGAGGAGGTTTTATAACCCAGGCTCCTCCTTGCTCTGGGAACCTGGAGCCCTGGAATCTCCTTAGGAAACCTGCATCCTCTCCCTGGGGAAAAACCTGAGCTGGTGAGCTTTGGAGAATGGAATATCAGGGGAGGCAGCTAGTACAGGAAAAAAGACACTGGCTGTGGCCTCCAAAGACCTAGACTTCAGTGCTGCCTGTGTTCATGCCACTCACTAGGGAGCTGAGTTTAGAGAAGATACTTTCCTTTCTGGGTCCATTTCCCTGTAAAACATGTATCATGCTATTCTCCCTACTAACTTCTCTGGGCTGCTGTAGTGAAAGCTCTTCATCAACCTTAAGCACTGTGGAAATATAAGTGGTTATTCTCAGCACAGACAACCTGTGACAAATAACCATCTGCTATATCTCCTCCCACTGGAGGTAATGACCATCTCCTTCACTAGCCCAACTGTTAGCATACCCACTAGACTTCATTCTCCAGAATATCTGGCTCCAGATCAGTAACTACACCATCCTGGTTATCAGTGACATTAAGATCTTTCTTGTATAGTTCTTGTATTCCAGACACCTGTTCGTAAGCTCTTCTGCTTCTGTTAAGTCCCTACCATTTTTGTCTTTTATTAGGTCCATTTTTGCATGAAACTTTCCCATGATATCTCTAATTTTCTTGAAGAGATCTCTTTTCTTTCCCACTCTATTTTTTCTTCTATTTCTTTTCATTGCTTATTTAAAAAAAAAACACATTTCTCCTTACTATTTTCTGGAATCCTGCATTCTGTTGAGTATATCTTTCACTTTCTTCTTTTCCTTTCCCTGTCCTTCTTTCCTCAGCTTTTCATAGAATCTCATCAGATAGCCTTTGGAAAAAAGATATAAAAAAAAGCCTTTGGAAATAAGATATAAAAAAGAAATAAGAAAAAATCAGATAGGCTTTTTTTTTTTATTGTTACTGTCTGTACAATATCAGAAACATGAGTCCATAGTTCTTCAGGCACTCTTTCAAATCTAATTCCTTAGATATAGGAATCTCCACTTCTTATTCATAAGGGTTGTTATTTAGGTCATACCTGCATGGTCTAATGGTTTCCCCTACATTCTTCAATTTCAGTTTGATTTTTTTAATAAAATGCTCATGATCGGAGCCACAGTTAGCTCCAGGTCTTTTTCTTTGCTTTTTTTTTTAGGGTAATTGGGGTTAAGGGAATTGCCCAAGGTCACATGGCTAGGTTTTGTGTTAAGTGTCTGAGGTCGGATTTGAACTCAGTTTCTCCTGACTCCAGGGCCAGTGCTCTATTCACTGTGCCACCTAGCAAGCCCCCCAGGTCTTTTTCAAATTGCCTATACAAAGTTTTCCCACTTTTGGCTGCAAAGTATATAATCAACATGATTTCTATGACCATCCAGTGATGTCCATGTGTAGAGTCATATTTTGGGTTTTAGAAAAGAAAAGTGTTTGTTAGGACCAGTGAGTTATCTTGACAAAACTTCTCCTAATATGTGCTGTGCTTTATTTTGTACTCCAAGGTCAAACTTGCCTGTTATTTCAATTATCCTTTTTTTTTTTTTTTGCAAGAGGTCCAAATATCTTTAGACTTCCTACTGGAATATTCCAGTTCCTCATCTTCAGTGTGACATCTTTTTTTTTTTTTTTGGGGGGGGGTTTGGCGTATTTCTAGATGTTGTGATTATATAAAGAACTGATCAACTTTGGTCTCTTTGGCATCAGTGGTTAGAGCATAATTTACAATACTATACACAGTATTACTGTGATGTTGAACAATTTGCCTTGGATTCAAACAGATATCATTTGATCCTTTTTGAGATTATACCCCAGTACTAATTTTCTCACCCTTTTATTAACTATGAGGGCTACTCCATTTCTTCTAAGAGATTCTTGCTCATCCACAGTAGCATATGTAATGACAACCTGAATTAAATTCACCCATTCCTGTCCATATTTCTAGTATTCAAGATTATTTCCCAATTAAATTTTAAATTAGTTAGAAACAAATTACTTAAAGGTTGGTAAAACAATAACAAAAAAAGGCAAGCTGTAGTCACCTTCTAACTGCTTCTCTGTCTAAATTACCTTTCTGACAATTCTGCTTTACAAGGCAGAGATGGTTGCATAGCTCAGTGAGCAGTATTTGCAAAGGTAAGAGACTTATTCAAATTAATTGGTTGGGTGCTTTTCTCAAATTGTTTCTTTCTCACTGCTTTTTTTGTGACATTTGACTCCCATTATCTATAAAAATACTTGGAGGTAGCCTAGGCTTAAACTTTTCCGTTTCCACTTCAACCAAAGTAAAATGCATGGTTATTGCCATTCATACCTCCTCTCCTGGTAAAGGGGAGAAGAAAAAAAAAAGCAGCTTGCTTTTTATTCACTGACATACACACACACACAGCACACTTAACACGATTGGCATTCTGCAAAGACAGGCAGAAATACAAAATGTATGTCCAACAGTCATCCTTTTAGATGGCTGTTGGAGCAGAAACATATGGTCCATAATTACAAAACCAAATCCATTTTTAGTGGGACCTGTCAGAACAGATTCCAAATTTCCCATAGGTCTTTTAACAACCCCTCACTTAAAAAGCCAAGAACTCAATCAAAAAAAGATGAGAGTTTCAGAAATTCAAGCTATTAATTTACTAATAACTAGAGAAATGAAAATTTAAGCATCTCTGAAGTACACACTTCACACCTTGGCTAACAGGATAAAAAAGGAAAATAACAAATAATGAAGGGGATGTTGGAAATTAGGGATAGTGATGCATTGTTGGTGGAGTTGTGAACTATTCAAACCATTCTGGAGAATGATTTGGAACTATGCCCAAAGGGCTATGTAACTGCGCATACTCTTTGAAACCAGCAACACTATAGAGAACTTCTAGGGGTTGAGAGGCCTCAACAGAATGTTCCCCTTCCCCTTGGATACTGTTTACTAGTAACAATTGTTTGGGATACATGCTGACCTGTACCTTGCCCAGCTATTCTGGACACAGTTCATGTTATGCATCCATTATATACGTAAGTCACATTGCTATCAATAAGCAGGAGCTAGGAGGGTCTAGATACCTTGTTTTTCATTCTTATTGGAATGGTTCCCAGGCTTGTATTTATGGAGACCCCTTTGAAGTAAAGTATATAAGGACTAAGAAACATTTGTTTGTTGGCTCTGTATGCAGTGGATATGCAATAAACATTCTATGGATTACACCCCTATTTCTTTTTTTCACCACTTGCTAGCCCACTGGCTGGGCTGGTTGTAGCAAGTGGCGCCCAATGTGGGGCCCAAGGTCTCTCAGGTGTCAGGGCCAGATTGGCCTCTAGCAACAGATGCTCTGGAAATCGCAACAGAAATACAGGCCTGTACATACACCAGAGGATTCCGGAGACAAAGTAAGGGGAAGGCTCTAAGAAGAGCGAATGTTGGCATGCTCAGTTTAACTTTTATAAGTCAGAGCTATAGCAGAGATGTAATATGGGAGGTGGATTAGTGAAAGGCTTGGAAAAAGAAGGGAAAGATTTATGGCTGCTACAACTCATTGCCTGTAAAAAGGGAGTTTCAGTACAAACACAAAAATTGAAACAATTTTTAAAGACAGTATACACTGCCACTCCGTGGTTTCCCAGTGCTCCTTATGTTACAGGCTCCAATTGGGAGGACACAGGGGAAGATCTTTTACAACATTTCAAAACAACAAATGAGGGAGAGGAGGAAGCTGGGTCTGTATTTGCCATATATAATGTTATCAAAGCTTACTTATCCGATAAGACAGTCATAGATGAAATTCTCAGTGTTATCAGGGATAGGGATGAGAGCAGTTCAGAGGAAGACAAAAAGGAAAAACAGGAGGGAGTTACAGAAGCAATCTGCCCTTCAGGGTCTCCTTGTCCTGCATATAAGCCTTCTTGGAAAATTAAAGGCAGCCCTCACAACTTGGAAGAAACCATGATCAGTTCCTTATGTACCCCTTTCCAAAAATTAATGAAGGAAGAAGGCCAAGGCTTACAGAAATGTGGGTGGACTTTTCCTGTAATAGAGGATGCCCGAGGGTGCAAGACATGGCAAAAGTTGAATTTAAAAGACTTAAAGGAGATTAAAAAAAGGCTGCTCAAGATTATGGGGCAACTGCCTTCTATACTATATCCCTTTTAGAAAATTTGGCTGCTGATGCCCTAACACCCTATGATTGGAGACAAGCAGCTAAAATATGTTTATCTCCAGGGATTATTTACAATGGGATGCTAATCATAAGGACAATTGTCAAAACAAACAATATGTATTATTATTAGCTCAAGGTCCTGAAGCTCCAAACCTATCTATGATGATAGGAGAAGGACCCAATAGTCAGCCAAACACACATTTGGCATATACAGTGGAAGTATATGGATACAAACAAGATTGTTCAATTCCATCTTGGAGACTGTAAGTACTGGACAGCCTGGAAAAAATTTTACCAACATAATGCAGGGGCATGATGAGTCATTTCCTGAATTTATAGCCAAATTAAGACAGGCAGCAGAAAGGACATTAGGAAGTACTGTTGGATTAGATGAATTTGTCAGAAAATTAGCTCAAGTAAATTATAACCTTAATCACAAAAAAGCTTTTCTAGCCCTCCCTGCTGACACTTCTCTAGATCATTTAATAAGAAAATCTATGGAAGTTAAATCAATGGTGTTCCAGGCTCAAGTAATAGCCAAAGCCCAGGCACAAAAAACAGTTCCACCTTGTGTCAAAAGTATGTAGCTTTATAGTATCAAGCTTTACAGTCTATAAGAGATAAATATCCTACTGCATATATGATATGTTATATGGATGATATTTTATATGCTCATCAAGACAGTCAAGTATTGAATAATATTTTGGTGGATGTAGAGTGACAATTTGTCCAAAGGGGGTTATATATTGCCCCAGACAACATACAAAAAGTATCTCCTTTTAATTATCTAGGTACTCAAATACAGACTACAATCATCACACCTTAAAAGGTAGAGATAAGGAAACATCATATTAAAACATTGAATTATATTCAGAAGCTCAAAGGGGATATTAATTGGACAAGACCTATGTTCAGAATACCAAATGAGAAATTGATGCCATTACATGTTATTAGAAGGTGATTCTTCTTTAAATACCAAAAGAGAACTTGGTGTAGAGGCAATTAAAGCATTAGATGAAATACAAGAAACAACTAAGACAGCTAGTACTGCTCATATTCTTCCTCATCAACCTTTATCTATATCAATAATTAATTCAAGTTTCAGTTCTAATGCCACTCTTACTCAAGGATCTGGCATTCTAGAATGGGGATTTCTACATAATCAACCAAAGAATTCTTTATTACCTTACCCAATTGGGGTTGCATAGCTCATACACAAAATGATCCATAGATGTATTGCACTAACAGGACAACTGCCTGAAAGAATTTATGTTCCTTATATGCATGATCAAATTAATCATCTGTTTGAGACATGTGAAGATTGGCAAATTCTTTTAACACATGCCACTCTCATTATGCATTACAAACCTCAAGGTATCCTAAAGTTTTTAGCCAACAATGCCCTTATCATAACCACTACTGCCAAATCCAGTCCTGTACAGGGATATAATGATTTTTAAAATGCCATCAAGGAATATAAAGCTTCTATTTTTTGCCCACAACTTAAGATATTAAGAGGAATAAATACATCCTTTCAGTTCACACAAAAGAATGATTTGACTGCAATTATTTCTGCACTTATACTTTTTCCCAGTCCTATTAATATATCTGATTCACAATATGCTATACAAATAGTTCAAGAAATTGAGACTGCTTTAATAAAAAGGACAGAAGGGGGAGGAGCCAAGATGGTGGCATAGAAGCAAGAAAACTGCCTGTGCTCCCACCATAACCACTTCAAATGCCTATAAAAAAATGACTCTAAACAAACTTTAGGGCTACAGAACCCACAAAGTGACAGAGAAAAACAAATCTCCTGCTGAAGACAGCCCAGAAGGCAGACAGGAAGAGTTCATTGCAGCCCACTCAGAGCTGAGCCCAGCCCTGAATGAGTCCGAGGTTTTAGCTTCAGGGCAGCCTGACCAGTCCTGGCTAGAGGGACTTTGGGAGAGTAGATCAACAGCAGCTGTGGCAGTTTTGAGACTTATCAACCCATAAATGGCAAAGATAAAGTGAGAGGTCAGTGTAGACATAGGGAACATGGAGTCCAGTAGTGCAGTTCGGCCTCTGCCCCTGGAAGGAGACGTGGCAGAGGCACAGCAGGTGCAGCCACGTGGCTGCTTCAGAGCTGCCTACAGATTGTAGGTGGACCAAGCAACCATTCTGAGGGGTAATCACTCTTGCTTTAACCTGCTAGGATCTGAATTGCTGTCTGGGGTGGAGTCCTGGGGTGTGTGACCAGTGAGCCAGAGCTTGTGGAGGCTTCAGATAGGGCAGACATCTAGCAGCTCTGGCAGCTGAGAAAACCCCAGCAATTTGGGAAAAGTTCTCCTCTCTGGAAGCAGAGTTCTACTGTGGCAAAAAGCTCAAAATTCAAGTAATTGAGTGGCAACATGAGCAAGCAAAAGAAGCAAAGCAAGCACAACAATACAACTTTGGACTCCTTTTTGGGGGAACAAAAAGGATCAAAGCATGGAATGGCACAAAGACAATGAAGTCAGAACTCCTGCACCAAAAGCTTCCAAGAAAAATATGAATTTGTTACAGGCCATAGAGAAGCTTAAGAAGTATTTTGAAAACCAAATAAGAGAAGTGGAGGAAAAATTAGGAAGAGAAATGAGAATGATGCAAGAAAAATCATGAAAATAAAGTCAACAACCTGACTGAAGAAAACAACACTTTAAAACACAGACTAACTAAAATGGCAAAAGAGGCTCAAAAAGCCAATGAGGAGAAGAATGCCTTAACAAGTCAAATATACCTGATGTAAAAAGAATCTCAATAGCTCACTGAAGAGAATAATTCCTTCAGAATTAGATTGGACCAAATGGGAGCTAGTGACTTTATGAGAAATTAAAGATACTATAAAACAGATCCAAACAGATGAAAAAAATAGAAGACAATGTGAAATATATCATTGGAAAAACCACTGACCTGGAAAATAGGTCCAGGAGAGATAATTTAAAAATGTTTGACTACCTGAAAACCATGATCAAAAAAAAAAAAAAAACTTCAAAATCATGCTTCAAGAAATTCTCAAGGAAAATTGCCCCAATGTTTTGGAACCAGAGGGCAAAACAGAGGTTGAAAGAATCCACCAATCACCTCTTGAAAAAGATCCCAAAAAAGAAATAAAAAGGACAGAATCTCAATTATTCAATCTGTTTTCATACTTAAAATGGGTGGTCATGGATAGGAATTGACCTTTTTTACATTATACATATACCTTCTCATATTGACTTGCCAGGACCTATTTTTCATGGCAACAAAGTGGCAGATTAGGTTCTTATCAATTCAGTCCAATTAGAGGAAGAATCTCATGCACAATTTCATCGATCTGCAAGAATGTTAGCTAAGGCATTTCAGATATCTAGGGAACAAGCTAGATGAATTGTTAAGAACTGTGCTCAGTGTTGGCCTTTCACTCCTACTGTTTCTAAGGGTGAAAACCCCCATGCTCTAGGACCCAATAAGCTTTGGCAATCTGATGTCACTCACTATAATCCTTTTGGTATTATTATATTCATGTTAACTATAGATACTTATTCAGGCTTCACTTGAGATACTGCTCATACGAGAGAAAAGGTTAGTAGTAATATTCAAGAACACTTTCTTCACTGTTTTTCTACTGGAGGTATTCCATCACAACTTAAAACTGACAGTTGTCCTTCTTATACCTCTAAATGTTTTCAATCCTTTTGTAAGAAATGGAGTATTCAACATGTTACAGGCCTCCCCTATAATTATACTGGTCAGGCAATAATTGAATGAAAAAACTGGACAGTAAAAAATATTTTGCAAAAACAGAAAGGGGGAATGAGACAGTGCATTCCTTGTTACACATTGGTGTAAGGGTTATGGGATTTAAAGATCTCCCATGCCCCATGGACGTGCTGACATAACAGAGCAAGAAAAAAAAAAAAGCCGAGCTAACGGTCCTGTGGTTGGCAGTTGGTGGCAGTTGCCTTTTTTTTTTTGAGTTGGGACTCCTGCTGAGCACTGCCAGAGGCCAGAGCTGCTGGGAGCACTCTTCCAGGACGCTGGGTGGTTGCTGTGAGTGGGGAGAGGAGGACCTTTGCCTGAGGTAGCCTGTTCTGTTTTAAAGGCTTGAAAATGTGGGTGCTTTCTACTTTATCTACCTGTGCCAATGTCATAACTACTCTGATGGCTTTCACTTTCTGGTTTTGGGACTCAGTCTTTTGGTATCTTAATAAATGTTCTAGTTTATTTCCCCAAATGGCAAACCTGACGTATTTTGTGATGGATAATTATATCAGCATATTTGTAATCTCTATAGGCATTGTGAATATGGCATTGCTGATACAATTGGCAACAGTGGTATATACCATAAACATTTTTACACTTAATGATGAAAAAATAAAACACCTACTGAAAAATTTTGGACACTAAACAGATGAAACAGATGACACCTAAACACATCAAGCCCATGAAAGACAATAGTGAAGAAAAAGTGATGTGAAAGGATGATAAAGGTGTATGGCACGTCCCACACAGAGTAATAGTGCATGGCCAAGGATATTTGTGTGTTTCCACAGATGACCAAAAAGAGGTATGGTTACCAGAAAAAAGAACATGCACTTTGTTACAACATGAAGAAGTTGGCCTTCAAGAAGAAGACCAGAAGAGGAAAACAAAGAACGAGAAAAATGAAACTGAAAACGTCACTTCTGTTCATCATGTCTCTTATGGCACAATTACAAGTAGCAAGAACAGCTAAGTATTGGGCTGTTGTTGATCACCCTCTATGGGATGAAATAGTTAAATGGGGTGAGCATGTGTCAAAAGCTGTTTTATCAGGTAATGGTTCATGTATTATTTCCAAACAATTTGATTTTAAAGTAACTAACCTTACTCATTCCATTCTTTCTTTTAATTTCATGGGTTTGGTTGATTCTGCTCCTTTATGCTTTTCTCTAAGTATTGTCCTTCATTGTAGTCAGTTTCAATCTATTAAATATCACTATGAATATAATCAATGGAAAAGGTTTTATCATAATCAAGTACATGTAAATATTACTATTAATGTGCCCTCTATGTCTTTAAGAAAGAAATGTGATCCTGGAGAATTGGATGGAGCCCTTAAAGCAGAAGAACTTTTTCAAGTCCAAGATCTTGTTCATTTCCAAATGTTACTACTTACACCATGGGTATATTGGGAAACATTTTTTTTAATCAATTGGAGTTAAGTAACTTGCTCAAGGTTACACTGCCAGTTATTTTTTTCTGTGGGTGTCAAGTATCTGAGACCGGAACCAATCCTGGGTCTCCCGATGCCAGGGCCGGCGCTCTTACTCATTGCACCACCTGGCTGCCCCCAGGGAAACTTTTCAGTATGTTCTTTTCCACATGGATAAACAGAGGCTCTTTGCCCAGATATGGACATATGGGATTCCTACGCAGGACAGGTCGAGCCACAATTTTTGGATTGTACACTGAATGTCCCTAGTTGTTATTACATTGATCAACAAGTTTATGTCTCTTAGCATAATGACACTAATGTCAACCATTGTCACAGAGAATACCTGAAACAAAAGTGGGTCGGTGCCAATGGCCAAGGAAATAATGAAATATGGAAAATGGTGCTCCCCTGGGCAATAATTAGCACCATGTTTGCCATCTCTTTGCACCCAATGGGACTTATTTCATCAAAAATTATAATTCTAGAGGGGCATGCCAGGAAGCGATGGCACTGCCAGCAGGGGCAGGCCAGGAAGTGACGGCATGGAAGAGTGCAGGACAGGCCCAGAAGACGCCTGACCAATGAGGGGGGCAAGTTGTCCCACCAACCACAAGGGCCACTACCAGGCCTTTCACCAAAGGGCTGGGACTGGAAAGAGCAAGGTAAGAACCAAATGCAGGGCCCCTGTCCAGGACAGCAAATACTCCTGGGACTACCACTCTGTAGCCCAGAAATTTAAAAAAAAAATCACCCCTATCAGCACCTCCAAGGACCAGGAAGACAGAGTGAACCCAGCATGCTCCAACCCTCCCCTCTGACCCGGAAAACATAGTAACTATTGCTCCAGGGCAAAACCCTCAACAGTAAAGGCTGAGAACCCCAGAGGAAGGACATGGCTAGGGCCCTGCCTCAAAATGGGTAGAAAGCAGACTACAAAGACTCTGGAGTCCTACTATCCTCAGAGGGAGGAACCAAACTCAGAGGGAGATAATGTGGACTCCACAACCACAGCTGAAACATCAACAGGGAACAGGTCCCCAGTATAGAAAGCTCTGCTAGATGAGCTCAAAAGGAACTTTGAAAACCAAATGAGAGAGATAGAAGACAAAATAAATAATTCTTTAAAATCATAATTGCAGAATTAGAAAAACATTATGATGAAGAAAACTAATTTTATTATCTTCTTTTTTCCATGACTAGAATTTCTCCCAGTATTCTTGACCATCCTATTACAAGATCTGTATTACTAATATGTCTTAGAGAGGGAAAAAATGGAAAGGGAAAAATAAACAAACTGCTAACCACTTCGAAAACATCTGCAAAAATATTTGATGTGCCACACTAATTTTCCTCCCAACTCTATAAAGGGCGATAGTTTTTTCTCAAATTTCTTTTTTGAATCCATGCTTGTTTATATGAAATTTTCAGTGGTGTCCTGAAAAATTCCTCGTCTAGGAAGAGCACTGTGTGAAGACAGCATCAGACAAGAGAACCTGCTTCAGGCTTCTCTAGAGTATTGGAAAGGTAGATCTGAAGAAAGGTATTCTTCACAAGCCATTGGCAAAGCTCTTCTGGTCCTTGATTGGTCTCTGACATGATCGTGGAGAAGGATTGATATTGGAAGATGGAACCTCATGCACCTTGCAGCAGTCAGGAAACATGGCAGTATATTAACTGTTTGGAGCTGCTCTAACTGCTGTTGGTATTAGTAGTTAAGAGCAGGAGCAGGGTCCAGAAGTCAGTCCTTATCAATCTGTAATTTGTACAAATCTGGGGATACATGAATGTATTTCATGGTGTTGGTTTTGAGCTCCTAGAAGGTGGTGGGAGGAATTGCCATAGAATCACAATAATGAAGAGCAATAAGAGAGCCAGGATAGCATGGGAAAGGAGTCTGTCAATAAAGTAGCAGTGTCTGGGGTGAGTTTTTGGTAGGGATGGAATTGAATTTGCCACCACAGAGGAGTTCAGTGGTTGGTTGTCTTCATATACAAATGCCACAGCACATGAGTCTTTTGATTATTGTTGAACAACCTGGGTTAGGGCTCTTCATGTACAAGTCCCCAAAGTGATGTGTCTTGTCCTGGGATAATGATTTGTATTTCACCACATGCACCTATACAGAGAAGGATTAATGTCAAATTAACTTTGATAAACCAACATGGCATTCTGGGCCCAGTCAGTCACTATTTACCCCAGAGCTATTTTTGCTTTTAGAATAAAGTTTCCTATCCCATCAGGGTCTCAGCTAATAATGTCCCTTTTATCTAGTAGGCAGACATTTTATTCCATCTCTATCCTTTGATGCTTAGTCTCTGGGGGGGGGGGGGGGGGGTGGATCACTTTTTTCTTCAGTATCCCTGTGAATTAGCTCAAACAAATCTTACAGGTAAGAAAGAGTCATTGGCCCCATATTCCTTTCTCTAGGAGATGGATTTAAAAGGGGAAGAAATGGAGGATAAAGCTTCTGAGGAGTGGGTACAATCAATTGCTCTCAAAATGTAAACAAAATTATGTGAAACGTGTCAATGTAAGAAGGAACAAAATATAATTATCTCTGATTTTTCCTTAATTTGAGTTTTGAAAAATTAAGAAAGCATATCATACATAGAACAGTGACTACATAAGTAAATTGAAAGACCAAGGAATATTCTACCTGAAAAATCTATGAGGAGGAGAAGAACTCATGATGACATAAAATATAGAGAGCACTATGAATTGATAAATAAACAGTTTTGATTATATAAATTAAAAAGCTTTTGTACAAACCAAATCAATGCCACCAAGATTACAAGGAAAACAGAAAACAGGGAAACAATGTTTACAGCAAATGATAAAAAAAAGCTCATTTCTCAAATGTATAGAGAACTGAATCAAATTTATAAGAAAACAGACCATTCCCCAATTGAAAAATGGTCAAAGATGCAGTTTTCAGATGAAGAAATCAAAACTATCTATGGGCATATGAAGAAGTGCTCTAAATCACTTTTCATTAGAGAAATACAAATTAAAACAACTCTGTGGTACCCCCTCACACTATTCAGATTATCTAATAAGACAAAAAAGGAAAATGATAAATGTTGGAGAGGATGTGGGAAAACTGGGACACTAATGCATTGTTGGTGGACTTGTGAATTGATACAAACATTCTGGAGAGCAATTTGTGACTATGCCCAAAGGGCTACCAAACTGTGAATACCCTTTGATTCAGTAATGCCACTACTAGGTCTGTATGCAAAGAGATCATAAAAAAAGGAAAAGGGACCTACATATGCAAAAATATTTATAGCAGCCCTTTCCTTGGTGGTAAAATATTGCAAATTGAGGGGTTGCAGATTAATTGGGGAGTGGCTAAACAAGTTGTAGTAAATGAATGCAACAGAATACTATTGTGAAAGAAGAAATAAACAAGCAGATTTCAGAAAAACATGGAAAGACTTGGGTGAAATGATCAAAGTGAAATGAGCAGAACCTGGAAAACATTGTACACAGCATCACCAACATTGTGTGATGATCAACTCTGAATGACTAGATCTTCTCAGCAACATAATGATCCAAGACAAGTACAAAGGACTCATGATGAAAAATGC
The DNA here is from genome assembly GCF_028583685.1 of Petaurus breviceps papuanus. Classification (NCBI taxonomy): domain Eukaryota; kingdom Metazoa; phylum Chordata; class Mammalia; order Diprotodontia; family Petauridae; genus Petaurus; species Petaurus breviceps. Next base: position 48,290 of record NW_027186063.1, on the reverse strand, counting down.
TCTCAACATCCAGGTAAAGAACTGAATGCAGATCTAAGCATATTTTTTCTTTTCAATTTCTTTATTCTTTTTTGTGATTTTTATCCATTTGTTGTGTTTCTTCTTTCACAATTGTGACTAGTATGGAACCATGCTTTACATTTTATCACATGTATAGCCTGTATCAAATTGCCTACCATTTTCACAAGAGTGGAGGGTAGGAAGAGAGAAGGAGGGAGAAAGAGTTCTTTTTCCCTTTCTATTTACATAAAGAAGGTGTGAATTCCAAGCTAACCACCAGTGATAAAGGAGAAAATTCCTTTGCTCCACCTCAACAATACCATCCCTTAGTACTTAGTCACCCTCTCACTCTCTACTTTTTTTCATTTAATTAACTTTTAATTGTGAAATCTATTAGAGTGTATCACTCCATAGAAATAAGGAAGAGGGAGTTTACATCCTTGATTAATTAACCACACCAATTTCCTAAGCACCTACGGTACTAAGTGTAAATTACTTAGACAAAGGGAGGCTCCAATATCTTTGGCAGTAAAGAGAGTTTACTAGCTCTGCGGCCCTGGTCAAGCCACTTAGCTTTTCATTCCCTCTGATTTCTCAGTTTTTAGCAGTTATAAAAATAAAACAAGGTCATACTTTTAAAGTGCCTAGCACTGTGCCTGGCATATACTAGATGCTAAATAAATGCCTATATTCCCTTCTCTTTCTCTTATTCTCTAGAGAAGATAAAGGTTAGCCCCAGGGGCTAATGGGGCTTAAGGAGTTCAGGGGCCCCTCAAGGACTGAAGTACTGAAGAGGGTCATCTGGAATGAATACATAGATTCAAGAATTCTTTAAGTCAAGGTGGCAAAGATTTATGTAACACCAATATGGTGCGGAGAGTTCCTCAAGGAACTTGCCACTTAACAGGAATGAGATGCTAAAGCTTACACAGGAAAAATTAATAGATTATCTGGCAAAAAAGATAATTAGGGGATAATTTCCAACCTGGTCACAGATGGCCTTCACTACAGGAAACCAGAGGAAGTGGTTACTAAGGGGTGAATTTTTAGTCTGTACCTCTGTCACAAGATATCGCTGAGAGTTGATGTCTATAGCTGGACCAGTGGGTAGTATAAGATAATTTGGGGAATCAATACACGATAATGTGGCGATTACAAACAAGATAGCCCTATTTTTTCTGAGAGAATTTCTCCAGAGTTTGCTTGTTCTTTCAATGGGCAAAAACAATTTGTTTATTGGAGCCCACACATGAGTAATTGTGGTGAAAAGTAGTTTGTCTTACTGGGGCCCACTCATGAGTTATTGTTAGGCATAGTGTCCTTGTACTTGTGGAGAGAATAGTCAGGTATAGTATTTCCAAGCTAGGGAGAAATGTGATCTTGGAATTGGGATCCCAGAGGAAGCACCCCAGCACCCCATCAGGGCTGCATCTCTTACTCCCTAGGAGAAGATGCAAGTTCCAGGAAACTTGGCCTAAGTCAGTGACTCATTTACTAAGGGAGGTACTGATATCCCTGGCCAGGCCTGGCCTATACTGTTACTATTTCCTTCCTTCAGTTGGGTCAGCAACCAGAGCAAGGATAAAAAAGACCCTTCTTCTGGATCCTTGAAAGGAGGAGGGACTTCAGGGATGTTGGGAAGCTTTAAGATTAAATGCAACTATTTGGAACTATGCCCAAAGGGCTATAAAAATGTGAAAACACTTTGACCCAGTAATAGCACTTCAAGGACTGTATACCAAAGAGATCATACAAGTGGGAAAAGAACCCATATGTGCAAAAATATTTATAGCAGCTCTTTTCACCATGGCAAAGGATTGAAAATCCATCAATTAGAGAATGGCTAAACAAGCTGTGGTATATTAATGTAATGGAATACTATTGTACTATAAGAAATGAGTAGAAGAACTTCATAATAACCTGGAAAGACTTATATAAACTGATGCTGAGTAGGGGGAACAGAACCAACAGAACACTGTACACAATTACAGATACATCATATCTGTGATGACCGACTTTGATAGACTAGGCTCCCCTCAGCAATGCAAGATTATAAGCCAGCTGCAAAGGAATCATGATTGGAAAAGGCTTCTCGACATCTAGAGAAAGAATTACAGAATCTGAATGCAGATTGAACAAACTACTTTCTCTCTTTTCCATTTTCTTTTGTTTTGTTTCTTCTTTCTCATTATTCCTTCCATTGGTTATGATTCTCCTTTACAACTTGACTAAAGATTATTATGAATATGTAGAACCTATCTAATGTAGAACCTATCTAATATGTGGAACATAATCTAGAATCTAATATGTAGAACCTTTATCAAATTGCATGCCACCATGGGGGGTGGAGGGGGAAAATATCTGGAATTCTAAAACTTGTGGAAATGAATGTGGTAAACTAATAGTAAATAAATTGAAAAAAAATGAAAAAAAAAAGATTAGATACAGCTGGGAAAGTGGGTTGGCCTACAGATGTGGCTAATCTCAGGAGCTGATCCTAGCACTCAGGGCAACAGAATGTTGAGTTCATTCAGGTCATGATTTCAAACTGCTTGCTTCTTTGATAGACAACTGGCCACCAAAAGAGCAAGACAGTCATGATAGGTGCACATTTCCAAAAGGAAAGGCCCTAGTACCATCTCAGACAAGAGTTTAGAATTACATATCTAAAGGGGAGCAAAGCACACACTGCTGCCTTTTCCTAGACTGTTTGGCATGTACAGAGGCTGCCCTATGGTTGCGTTTACAGTATTTTGTCCACCCGTTACTAGAAGGATGTTATGCAAAACCAGGAAAGAGAAATGAGAAATCATGGGCTCACTCAAAATAATTTGGCAGTGTTGGTAAGATTCTGTACACTACTATAATGCCCATTATGTATTGCAGTTGTCAGAGAGGACACTAGTTCACGGTTGGTCCCCTCCCTAAACCTGTACCTGGTAATGGGGCCCACCACTTATCTATATCTTTTCTTATTCACCTTTTTCCCCTTTATTTGCCTGAAAATCTCCCTGTGTACATGAATTCCCACTTTCTCAGGGCCACTTACACCCAGTGTTCCAACTCCCTTGCTCCAAATATAGGATGAGTAGATTTTTCAAGCACTAAATCTCCCAGTGTAAGGGATTACTTCTTGGCCAGTGTAAGGCCCTCATCAGGGCAGCTAGGTGGTACAGTAGATAGAGTACTGGGCTTGGAGACAAGGGAATCACATTCTGAGTTCAAATCTGGTCTCAAACACTTCCTAGCTGTATGAGTTTATTTCAGTTCCTCACCTCTAAAATGAATCACAGAGGGAAATGGCAAACCATGATAGTATCTTTGCCAAGAAAACCCTAAGTGAAGTCATGAAGAGTCAAATAAAAAAAAAGACTAAAAAAGAATACCTAACAAGAGAAAAGTCATCCTGATGGGTAGAAAATAAATGAGGAAATTAACTGAGAGCTCTCAATTCCTATAGAAATTACTACATCGTGGGTGTAATAGGATGGAATCATGTGGGAAGTGAAAAAGGACTAAAGAATGACTCAACAAGGTCCTATAGGATCTCAGCTATATGTTTTCTATATTCTACATTTTATCCAATTATTATTCCAGTATCACTTAACGCCAATATATTTGAAAGTCAAGAAATCACCTTCCTGATGTCATTTGTCCTCTTTGAGGGCAAAGGACAAGCAACAACAACAATATCCTAGTATTCAAGGTAGCAGAATTGGCACAAATTTGCATAATCATCCCTATTTTAAAATATTGACTGATATATACAAAAAAATATTAAAGTGATATGAATACAGATAGTTTTCTTTTTTAAATACACTTTTATTAATATAGGTTATTTTTTCCATCATTTCAATTTCTTCCAGCATTTTTCCTCATCCTCTCCAAGAGAGTTATTTCATGTTACAAACAGTATTTATTTTGGGGGGAGAGGGAGATCATGTGCCCTACCCATGATCTGTGCTCATTTGCTTAGGTGGAGAGGTTTCTGTGTCTTCTCATTTCTTTTCTTTGGGTCCATGCTTGTTATTTGCAGTTTCATAACATTTGCTTTTCATTGTTTTGTTGTCATTCTTGACATTTACTTTGTCCTAAAATGGCCCTAAAACCTGACTGGAGAAGAGTAGGCAGAAGCAACCTGGCTGGCTTCCCTAGTATAGATGATTTCCCTTCTTTACAATTCTCTCTTAGGAAAAGTAAAAAGCAAGAGAAAAATGGGTGTGAATCTCAGCACCTCCCCACACCCAAAGCAACAGAGATAAGTCTCTGAAGGGTTCACACCATCAATTCTTTTTCAACAAAAGTCTACTAGCTCTTTAGGATAGCTGTCCATGGCTTCCATGGGGTTTGCATCTCTTATTAGGAAGTGGCAATAGATGTGTCTTAATTCAACCCACACTGGCAAAGTTCGAACTTGCCAACTGGGGAAGAATCTGTGGGCCCCCTTGGATGAGGTGGGGTAGCCCCAGGGGAAGGAGGCTCACAGTGGCCAAGTCAGCAGACCTTGTCATTAGTGTTGCTTTTCAAAAGGTGCTGACATCAGTTGGCCCTGGTTGAGGTGACTTCTAGCCAGAGAGAGGTTGACCAAGAAGACAGTATTCATATCTGGAATCTCTGGGCTGGTGACTAAATGACTATTCATGTCTCCTGTTGTTCCTACCAGGTATAGAATGGTGAGTTAGCAAAGGCATTTGGAGTCATGTGGTTGACAGTGTTTACAGGTATGGGGATCTCTCATTTTGGAATCAGTATTGGTATGGCAGGTGACATCAGCAGGTATGGAGTAGTTTACAGCCACAGGATCTATGGTGGTATTGCAGATGGACAAGGTGCTGGAGTGCAAGGTGAATTTGGTATGTAAAGAGGATTTTTGTTATTATTTCTGAGAGTTCAGTTTCCCAGGATCCATTATCATAACAATCTCTTATTCCCAGGAGTTAGATATGACTTCCTGTAACTTTGGTTCAAAACTTCCCCACAATGCTTGCACAGCGTTATATAATGAAAATAATATAAAAATCCACTGTGACTGCACAGTGAGATACAGGGATGGGATGATGTAAACTTATGAGGTTATTGCTGGCAATATGCCTTCTTTGTCTTTTGACCCTATAAAACGGGTGGTCATTGGCCAGTGAATGGGGAACCTTAGGGTTGGATACACAAATACTTTGTGTGCCTCAACTGGCCCTCATTAAGGCTTGAGAGGATTTAGGGGATGCCCTAGTTGTGCCAGCCTCAACTGACCCCATCAAGACATAGGGGTAATTGCCCTGCCTTCTCACCAGTCCCTGTTAAGAGGGTGATTAGGGAAAACTAATACTGTAGGTGTTACTTTGGGGTGGGAGGCTTTTGCAGGAAGTTTTTCTGATGAAAGTCTGAAACCTAAAATACACATAAAATTTATTCAAATATATGAGTAAGAGGCATTCCCCAATTAATAAATGATTAAGG